>NC_030438.2:10558368-10630868 GCF_001660625.3 Ictalurus punctatus
TGATCAAAATAATTGTGATTATCATTTTGACCATAACATGCAACCGTAATCTCAAACATACATTTCCCGCACAGAAATGTTTATGAAAAAATGAAATGTTTATGGTGAAATGATGAAGTTTACCTGTTGTCTTGAGGTCACTTTAAGGCTTGACTGTGAATGAACCAAGCTGCTACTAAATACTGTTAATTAAAATAGCATACGACTCTGAATTTGAACAAATAATTTGCAACCACAAAAATGTAAATTAGACCATATACGTTACTCACAGCATGTATTTTAACTGGCGCATATGCTCACGCTTAAGATGTGTGTGCACTTCACTATTATTTTGAAATACTGAGATAGTGTATCATACCAAAATTGTGACGTTTTTAAACATTTTCTCTTTGTTCTTCTTTTCATCAAACGAATATCTTAACATGTGTAAATATTTGTATTAACATAAAAAGATTCAACAACTGAACAAGTTGTTGTTGGGTTGGTGGGACATTATGGACATTGCAGTTTGTTGCTCATGCCTCCCTGCAGCAGGCCTATGGCATGTTCATGCAGGTGAGCAGGCACTCTAGGCATCTTCTGGTGTTTTTCAGAGTCAGTAAAAAGGTCTCTTCAGTGCCCTAAGTTATTGTAACTGTGACCTACCACCTGTAAACTGTTAGGAATTCAAGGACTGTTCCACAGGTGTATGTGCAATAATTGTTTATGGTTCATTGAATAAGCATGAAAAACATTGTTTAAAGCCTTTCCAATAAAGAGCTGTAAAGCTTATTTGGATTTTACAAAATTATCTTTAAAATACAGTCTCCTGAAAAAGGGACATTTCTTTTTTTTGCTGAGTTTACAAACTTAATGCAGTGACCTTTTCACATGGAAATAAGAGGCCCTTTTTGATCTCAGATTTCACTTCACACTTCACACTCATGATGTCATGAGTAAGAGAAAGGGAACAGACAAGGCATATTTTTACTGACAAGAAAGTTGAGGAATAGTTCAGAAAGTACATACTACTTTTTTAATGCATTCCTGGCACTATTCGTCACATAAAGAATAGCATTGTATGAATTATAGCATTTAAAGTGTTGTGTTCATGTTCTGCTTTAATGAAAAATAAAAGTAACAATGTAATTAATTACTTGAGTAAGAGTAATAAAGTATTCAGTGAGAAGACTACTCAAATAGCAAGTTACTTGTTCCTTCGGATCTGATTAAAATTTGAAAATCCTGAATCTCATACTACATGGAGAACTGTAAGTCACACCTCTCCTTGAAAGTCTGTCTGTTCTGTTTATATGATATAAAACCTGGGTTTGTAGAACCTGTCTTTTTCAACACAAAATTGTTTGAGCATGCATGCGTGTCCTGCCTCCGTCGACACACACGCTTCTCCGTCTTTGACTGAGCCTCTAAAAATTGAGCTGTTATTGCATCCGCATTCAGGCCACTGCAGTGTATCGCAAGACTCCCGACCTCATTATACGTGATATAAACTAATTATTAAAGCTATCCAATACTATTTAACAGAAACAGAGAAATGCCATTGAATGTAGCGAAGTAAAAGTACATATCTGTGATAACTCACGTAAGTATGGTCAGTTAAACCTACTCTTAAAAGTACCCCCCCCCCCCCCCCCCCAAGTTACTCAAGTCAATGTTACAAATATAACAGATGTAGCATGTTACTACCCACCTAATTGACCTAATGGCCTCCTAAATGAGATGCTAAAGAGATGCTAAACCTAACACTTTTGGTTCAACGCTTTTCTCTTTTTTTTTTTTCTTCAAAATGTCTGGTTAAAATATTTAGTCTTGTTTATTTTTCTTCAAAATGTCTGGTTAAAATATTTAGTCTTGTTTTATGAATAAAACATACACCTTTTTTCATTATTTTACTGGAAAGAAGAGAAGTCAAAGGTTAGAATGCACCCCATAGGTGTGGCACGTTGTAACATGTGAGGGGTACCTTGTAACATGACAGCTTACAATCCCTCTTTTATGATGATCAAGTTTTATGTTAATTCCAACTTTCTCTGATCATATCATACATTGTGTGCTAAATTTACTAATAGAACTGAGTTTCACTTTGCAGTGTATTTTTGTAAGTTTGATAGGTTTTGAAAGTAATGTGAAAGTAAAGTAATTAGTAATCTGATTACTTTTTACATGCAGTAATCTGTATATAAAATCTAAATAATTTTAATGTAGCAATTAGTAATCTGTACTGAATTACTTTTTTTGAGTAACTTACTCAACACTGAAAAACATTCAAGACAAAAATTGTCAGTAAAAACATTTCTTAACTTATAAAATCATAAAGTCATATGAAATAATGTGAATTTCCATGCAACAAATTTTAATGCTTGACAATGAACCCAGAACAAAGCAAATGCAAACATAATGAAGGCAAAGAGATAACGCATACAGGTACACTCCTGTCTATTGTCATTGTCATGCTGCAGTAGGGATGTCACGAGAAACGGTACCAACATTCTTAAAACCTGATGGTACTTGTTTTTCTGCAGTAGCGTAGGTAACATTGGTCATTAAGGTACCGAGTTGCAATTCTATCGGAACAGACTGGAGCAGCAAATACCCATAAGTGTTTTAGTTGTTCCACAAATGGTAAAGAAGAAGAAGACAACGCCTACAAGCACATGGGAAAAACAACAGAAGTTTAGCTCCGCCCCGACAAACATAATATAGGGCCAGTCTTTCAGGTACTCCGGCAAATTCGAGGTGTTTCCTTGCTTTGTTTGAAATGAACGATAGTTGCACACCGGCTTCAGAGCATCAATTAAATGTTTGTTGTCATCCGCCTTGAATGGAAATTGTTTATTTCAAACAAAGCAAAGAAACACCTCAAATCTGGCGAAGCACCTGAAAGACGATCCTATATTATGTTTGTTTGAGGCAGCTGTTATTGTGGCCATAAAACCAACTAATGTTATGCTCCATGTAATGTTTGCGATAGCCAGTTATTTGTTAATGACGCTAACGCATTGCAGTGTTATAAACTACCTCCCAATGGGCCACCATGCATCGGCATTCAGCCCGTGTCCTGTCAGCAAAATGTAGCCAAATGTCACAAATAATTATTGAAATGTTAATGGTTTTAATAAATCTTTTTGAATCTGTTTTTTTTTTTTTTTAAACCACACAGTGGTATCAACTTTGGTATCGAGTATCGTGTACTTTTGGTGGTATCAGTACCGACTACTAGATTTTTGGTATCGTGACATCCCTATGCTGCGGTAAATAAAATCATAAAAGGGAATTGTGTGAATTTGCATGGCTAACTGCACTGAGTAGCATAGTTTCTTGTAATAGCTGGGCAAGTTTTAAGACATCGTTACAACATACCCCCTGTGTACAACTGAGATTCAGACCTGGCTATTTAATTCTGCAGGCTATATAAGCATTTTTGGACTATGCAGGATTCTAACTAAGAGATTAAAAATTACACTAAAGTTGCCTTGTTTTAAATTAACGTTAAACACAGAGCTGACAATTAACGCCTTTGTGAAATTTTACTTGCACTATGATAAAATGATCTTCCCTTGATATCTTCCAAAGTTGTTTGAATTTTGGTGCGATTTTTTTTACACACATTGTTGGTATGGCAACCAGTAAAGACAGGAAGATTTGTCATACCAGTGTACGTGGAAACTATTAAATAAATTCTGTTAGAATGCTCCCCATGTTGGGTTGTGCCCCATGTTGGGTTGTGCCCTACAAGCTGACCCTGACATCTGGGTTATCTGGCTTATAACAGTAATCTTTAAAAGCAGATAGAAATTTGATCTTCTCAGGCATTTGTGTGAGCAGGAATCTGGGAAAGACTCTGTAAAGGATTCTGAACTCTAGATTTGTAAACCTCCTAACACAAGATCTTGAGTGGAAGTGGGATTGCCTTTTTGCAAAAGTACTGCACATCTGGTAATATATTTCTTACATAAGAAACACAAAATGTTTTCATGTTTAATTGATTTTTAAAAAAGGATTTCACTAAGGATTATTTTAAAATTTATCGAGGGTGGTCTATGAGGTAAAACCTGCATACCAACAAATTCACCATAAAAATAGGCATTAAACAAACAATTCATCTCTCAGGACTGTGGGGTGAGACAGGGCTGCTGTTAATTTATATTAATGAGTTGGCCAAGATTCTGGAGGAATTTACAGCTTCTTCTAGTACTCTGCACAACACAAATTCCTGCTGTACAGCAGCCTGGACCTGGTGGAGCAGTATGTCAGGCCTGGGCCCTGTCAGTAAACCTGTAGAAAAGTAAAGTTATAATATTCTAAAAATGATCCAAATTATTCAAAGGATTAGGCTGATATCCATTAATAATACAGGTACAAAAAAGGATAATCAAATTCTGAAACCAAATTATGACAGTATGCTCCCACCTGCCACCTTCAGAGGGACAGTAAGTGACCACATACACACACGCACACACACACGCACGCACACTGTTTGACCTACTTTGATGATGGTGATAATAATAATAATAATAATAATAATAATAATAATAATAATAATAATATAATCATTCTTTTTCTTCTTGTTATTGTTGCTGTATCTGATGTGTTCTTTGGTTTATTACCTTTGTTTACTGTTTCCTTTTGTCTTTATTTTTTATTTATTCACATATTTCATAACACATTATGATATGGTATTATTAAAATGAAATATGCTCCAAGATGATAAAAACATTTAAGCAAAATGATTCATTAATTCTATTCTATTCTATTCTATTCTATTCTATCTACATGGAGATCTTGGATGTATTAACCAACCATTATAAACATGTATTATACAACCATTATGCATGTATTATACAACCATTATGTATGTGTTTTCTAATGTGTAGTATCATAGTGTCATTAAAATTGTAACTAATATCTGCTATTACAGAGGTTGCTGTAGTCTTGTGTATACCCTGACTCTCCTGGGATCACTGTGGCGCTGCGGGCACATTTACGCGCATACACACACACACACACACACACACACACACACACACACACACACACACATACACACACACACACACACACATACACACACACACATATACACACACACACACACACACATACACACACACACATATACACACACACATACACACACACACACGTCTACTTCACCATTTCTGACCACAGGACACACATTACCCAATGGGTGTAATTATTTTGCATCGAATGGCTTCACTCTCTTGTTTACTTGCATCTTTTATTCCCCCCTCTTTCCATCTGGGTCTTGATCCATTGCCCTGCAAGTCAGCCGTAGGGAATCAGTAAGCTTATCCTAGTGTGCTGAATACCGTTAATAGTGGCGTTAAACAGGTGGGGGATTACACGACTCACAGCCCTGGCAAGAGCGCACATCCTGGGGCTAAGCAACCTGCCTGGCCTCCACTGCCTTCCTCCCTCTCTTCATCTCCCTCTCGTTCTCTCTCCAGCTCTTGCTTATACTTTAACCTTTACCTTTAACTCTTTAACTGCAGTCTGTCTTTACCTCTCTCTTTCCCTAACTGTTTCTACTCCTTTCTTTCTCTCTATCCATCCCTCTTTCTCTATTAGCTGGCTTTGTGCTTGAGCAAAGAGCAGGTTACTAATCCTGATACTCCCTGAGTGTCTGAAAGCAAGAGACAGAAGAAAGAGAAAGTGCAGTAAGGATAGTCAGGAAAGACAGACATGTCAGCCTTGTCACTCTGTGTGGTTGGAGTTGGTGTTTTGTTTTCCAGGGCCTGTGTGTGCAGTCGCTCCTGACTGAAAATCAACATATGCACTCAGCATCATGTGCTTTTGTGGAAGTCCATCTTTCACCCAGCAACCTTGTCAACAGTCTCATGCAGTGCTAAACTGTAAACCTCTGTTTATAGGAAATCATTGTATTGCTTATGATTAAGGTTCACAGCAGTTGTCAGATTTGAAGGCCACAGTATGCATCTGCACGTATTTCTGTGTTACTTTCTATGTTGATATGTGGACATCCCACTGGCCCCCACCCCTGCATCTACACCTCCAAACAAAAACCTTCCCCCTTTTTTATCCCACTATTTGTACACAGGAATGGTACACTTGTTCTCCTTCACCATTTGTGGGAAGTTTTCGTGGACCTGTGTGTTTTTTCTGTAAGAAGCTCGGGGGTGTGTGTTGGGAGCAATGCCAGGCTGGATCAAGAGCCCGATGACTGCTTTGATGGCAGACCTGGACAGACAAGCCCTGCCAGGCACAAACTGCTCAGCCCCATGATGTCAGGAGGACAAAAAAAAATTAGGCAGTGCCACAGCACAGAGACAGATGACACCCAGCAGGAAGCTGCAGCCAAATCTGTAAGCAGTCACGATCCAGCTGACTCGCCCTAGGGTACCTGTCTCACCAAGGAAGGATCCACAGCACACCATGAGCTGTCAAATTAGCTCATCACACTGGAAGGTCTGAGGAGACATTGCTGTATGTCATGAACAGGGGAACATTAGAAAATTTTAATTCAGTGCTGTTTCTCAGTCCCTGTTCTGGGTTAATAATAATTTAGACATTTATAAATGTAGCTTAAAAGTATGAAAAGTAATTAAAAATACAGAATATAGAATTCTTAAGTATGCATTCTAATAATTGTAATTGTTTTATGTATGGTTATGTAAGTAAAAATTAATAAGCAGAGTAGCACATTACAGAATTGATAACAAATACAATCTTAAGTAACTACAGACAAACATGTGAACCTGCATACATATTATGCATAAACCCTGAACATATTATACATGCACAAGCACAACAAAGATGTACATGCAGCTGTACATACCCCCCCCCCCCCCCCCCCCACACACACACACACACACCACCACACACACACACACACACACACACACACACACACACACACACACACACACACATAAATACTTATTTTCTGAGAAAGAACTTGCCAGAGGCAAGTTTACAATTATTGCCCATGTCGAACAGTCACCTGGGACGTTTGTGGTAAAGGGAAGAAAAAAAAGAAATGCTCATCCAGTTGAATATATTTGTGACCTCAAAACAAAATGATCAGAAGGTGAAAAACAAACAAACAAAAAGAACAAAGAAAAATTTAAATCTACCATAACAGCAGACATTTCCCTTACACACGGTGTTTTTGCACACAACACACCCTAGAATGCACACTCGTCCCCATTCTTCAGAAAGAAGTTAATTCTGTGATCACCCAGGTGTTTAGTGAGACTCCAAAGGGCTTTTTTGTAGCTTCCTTTTGTACTATAAACACTCTATTACTAGTCATTTTGGTGCAAATGTCCAGCATCATTCAGATATTAATCCTCAAGCATGATGTGATACTGAAGCATTTCCAGCTAAATGGGTCCAGGCAATATGTTACAATTTGAGGATAAAATTATTAAGCAAAATCAGGCATTTCAGCAACATAGCTGTGAGCACTTGTTATTTTGCCATGACGAGAGAGAGACAGTAAATCTATTGTGATGCTGATGGACTAGATGGCATGAAGCACTGATATGATATTCTTTAACAGCAGTGTGTTCATCAACACAACCTTTAAGATTCCAACAGGCTGGTCCCTCTGGTTACGTGATAAATTCAAAGGCTTTAAGATGGCGGGCACTGGACAGAGTGACCCTCTAGCAATGGAGGAGGTGGTTGGGCAAGTTAAAGAGAAATGCAGAGAGAACATGAGACTGGATTCACTCCCTCCCGGGGCTTCTACACAATAAGGAGCCTTTGTCGTGCATCCTGATGTGCCAGTCTTTGGTGCAAATGTCGATTTCATGCCTGCCTTGAGTGCATGTGCTTTTCAAAGGAGCCAGAAATCAGCAGTGTGTCATGTGTACTTAAATATACCATAGAACATTTTTTTTAACAGTCCCCAATAGGAAAACACTCATCTTAGTTAGATGAAGTTCTAGTCAGGGCAGATAAGCCTGGAGGTGAGTGACCTAAAGTGGAGGAGTAGGAAAAATTTCAGACCAATATAAATGTCTTTTGTTTCCTCTTTCCTGAGGCCTTCTCTGTAATTTCTGGCTAAATTCTGGCTAAAATGCCACGGTAAATAATGCCATGGTAACATTTACCCAAATGAAGCCAACACACAAATCCTCCAGCTTGCCAGTTTTCAAAGTATTTCTGTAATTGATTTCAAAGCATGAAAGCACATTAGTTAACTAGATTTAATTTATATTGTCCAGAAAAGGTATTTCGAGGTATTTTGTAATTAACTCAATATATCCATTTATAGCCAGCTCCAATTATTAGAACTTTTGGTAAAGATGAGTGGAGGTGGATTTTATGAAAAATGTCTTTGTGGTAAAATATTGGCACACCTAGAAATTCTTATGAATAAAATGTAACCGAAGCAAGTTAAACATAGTATTTAGGAACTCTTTCTGTTTCACTGGGAATATGACTATTAATATGAGGTTACAGAGGGCAGATTCACTTAAATATTTTTAAATAAATAAATTAAGATTTTAATTTAAATAAATTAAACATTTTTGGTGACGTTTTACAATGCGAGTACTTAGTCATGTCGCCAGAAATTCAGTTATCAGTGTCCCAATGTGTAGTGAGCCAGGTTCCTTAACAGTGCCCCAACTTGTGTACACGATATACTGATTCACTACCTACTGAACTAGGGAGCTGGTTGAGACATACTCAGTGTATGACACTGGTTTTAAGTCAACTAAATACTTTTACTGAATGTTTTAATATCATGACTGATAACCTTAATGCGTCAATTCATGAAATAATGTGCAATAACATCAGAAATATTTTTCCCGTGCCAACACTGCCCCTAGTGGTCGGGAGCATTTCCTTTGTGTTGCAGCTGAATTCCGTTGTGTAGAAGCTTGATTCTGTTGTGTTGTTAACTTATGTTTGCTTTTTAAATGTTGATGTGTAGTCCACTACTGAGCCACCATACTTAATCATTCAACATGGGGAAAAATAGAGAATACACAAATGAAATGAGACAAATGTATGTTGAGATTCATAAATCAGGCAATGGCTATAAAAAATAGCAATACATCTGAAAACACCCATGTCCACTGTTATAATTGAAAAGCAACCATTTTTAAACAACAAAGTTTAAAACAACCACTTTGGGATCACCAAGTCTAAAATAGATGCCACCTCCATTCCAATAAACTATTTGGAAGACATGCCAGAAAAATGACAATTCTTGCTTCTAAGCACATATTTACTATAACTGGGTTCTATGGTCAGATATGAAAATATAGCTTCTTGGCAACAAGTGCTCAGGATGGGTTTGGTGTAAAGACTAGGAAAAAAAGACACTCTTAAATATGGCGGAGGGTCTGTGATGTTCTGGAGCTCTGGGATACAAGATACAATCTTTTAAGAAGTTACTACTACAGTCATGTGAAAAAAGTACACCCCATGGAAATTGTTGGGTTTTTGTTTGACATATTTGGACAAGAAACATTTGATCCTCTTTAAAACAGTGCCTATTAAGGTGATACACTCTATCAAATGACACATAAAACCGACACTATGTAGTAATTTTCACAATTTAAATGAACAAAAAACAGATCAGTCACGTGGAAAAAGTAAGTACACCCCTAAATTTATAACATCTTCAAATCCATACAATTAGAATCAGGTTTTCAAGATTGGGTGCCAGTGATAAGAACCTGCTTAGGGAGTGCAAGTGAAACCTGTCTTATTTATACCCCTCTCATATCTGGTGTCTGGTGTTCCCTTTTGCTATTAAGGTGCATGTTGTCATCATGCCAAGATCTAAAAATCTGGCAAATGATTTAAAAGATCTCTAAATTATTTGAAATACATCATTCCACTGTAAGTAAAATAATCTACAAATGGTGCAGATTTCAAACAACTGGCAATTTGTCCAGGACTGGTCATCCCAGCAAATTCAGCCAAAAAGCAGACCATCTGATGCAAAAAGAAGTCTCCAAGAACCCCAAAATTAGTAAGTCTTGCAACTGTTGGTGTCACAGTGCATGCTTCTACAATTAGAAAGAGAGTGCACAAATATGACCTGCATGGGAGGCATGCCAGGAAAAAGCCTTTGCAAGACTGCAGTTTGTCAATGAGCATATAGGCAAAGACCAGGCCTTTTGGAATAATGGCCTATGGACAGACAAATCAAAGATAGAGTTGTTCGCTGCCTCAGGGACTGGACAGCTTGCATTCATTGATTCAACTATGAATTCTGCATCATATCAAAGAGTGCTTGAAGACAATGTGAGGCCATCTGTCCAAAAGTTTAAGTTGAATTGAAAGTGGACTTTTCCAAAGGATGATGATAAGAACACAAGCAAATCCACCAAGGGATTGCTAAAAAAAAGGTGGTGGAGGGTTGCTGAATGGCTTAATTAAAGCCCTGATTTGAATCTCACTGCAATATTGTGTAGGGATTTGAAACAGTCGGTACATGCAAGAAAACCCTCAAACATCTTGCAACTAAAATAATATTGCATAGAACAGTTGTCAAAAATTTCAGCAAGCCTGGTGGACAATTATGCAAAATTCCTACAAGAAGTTATTTCTGCTAAAGGGGGCAATACTAACTTCTGAGGTGAAGGGTGTACTTTCTTTTTCCACAGAAGAATATCACATCTATTGATATTTCTGTTGAATAAATGATTGAAAAACCTATTTTTCCTGGTGGTTTTGTTCATGTAATTAATAGGCACTGTTTCAAAAATGATCAAATATTTGCTAGTCCAAATATGTCAAAAAAGCCAACAATTTCCATGGGGTGTACTTATTTTTTCATATTAATGTAGGTAATGGTTGGATATTCCAGTAGGACAATGACCCAAAATATATGTCTAAATCCACACAAAAGTTATTAACTATAGCTTTTGTTATTCTCAGAACATTCATCAAGCACGACTGTGACTGTGACCCAGCATCTGTAATTCTGTTTTGTCAGAATTTAAAACAAGGAAGTGAAATCTCAATTAAATCTCAAGACTATCAAGGCAATCTGGAGTGAAACGTACTGCCCAGTGTCAGAAAGCTCTGTCTCAGTCGCAGGTCATGGGTCCTCCAACAGGATAATGACGATAAACCCACAGCTAAAAGCACCCATGAATGTCTAAGAACAAAACATTGGACTATTCTGAAATGGTCTTCTGTGAGGCCTGATCTGAATCCTATCAAACAGCTATGGAAAGAGCTAAAAAATGCAGTCTGCAGAAGGCACCCTTCAAACCTGAGACAGCTGGAGCAGTTTGCTCAGGAAGAGTGGGCCAGACTACCTGCTGACAGGTGGTGAAGTGTCATTGAGAGCTACAGAAATCACTTGTTTGCAGTGATTGCCTCTAAAGGTGCAACAAAATATTAGGTTAATGGTCCCCAGCATTTTTGTCCATGCCATTTCTAATGTGTTTTATTATTTAAATTTGTCTATTGAATCCAAAATCAAAGCAAAATCTGATTTTTATCAAATATGGAATAAACAATGATGGATGCCAATTACTTTTGCCTGTTTCAAGTTATTTTAGAGAAAATTGTGAGTTCTTTTTTTCATGGAAGGGTACCAACAAATTTGTCCACGTCTCTAGGAAAGGTGTGTTTGAGATCAGCTGGTAACTAGAAGGGACAGGTTTCTTTCAGAGTAGATTATCAGCTGCAAGTTGTTTTTTTATGTTTAGTAAAGGTTCCCTGATCACAGATAATAACCAACAATAACCCCCCCAGACCCCCTCCCCCCAAAAATTAGACAAGTATTGGTTCAGTAGGTGGGTTTGACATTTTAATGATTTTTTAAAATTCCTTGAGTCTGCGCCCTATTCCCATGTTCATAAAACTCCACCCCCAGAATCTAAGGTGGCCTGTAGAGTAAATTTCTGCTAGAGTTACTCAGCTCAACTATCATTATCAAGGATTAGCATGACATTACTTTCAAGTAACGAGATACAGTGGTGCTTTTTAGAATATGTAGAATATATAGATTTTTCTATATTTCTGTATAAATCTGACCTAAAACATCATCAGTTTCTGTCTCAAAGTAGATAAAAAGAACTCAATTAACAAATGGAAAAAAATATTAAACTTGGTTAATTTATTTATAATATTTATTTATTGAGAAAAATGATCCAATATTACATATCTGTGAATGGCACAAGTACTGTATGTGAACCTTTGGAATTTTAGCCCATTCTTAAGTACAGAACAGCTTAAACTCTGGGATGTTGGTGGGTTTCCTCGCATGAACTGCTTGCTTCGGGTCCTTCCGAAACATTTCTATTGGATTAAGATCAGGACTATGACTTGGCCATTCCAAAACATTAACTTTATTCTTCTTTAACCATTCTTTGGTAGAATGACTTGTGTGCTTAGGGTTGTCTTGCTGCATGACTCAATTTCTCTTGAGATTCAGTTCATGGACAGATGTCCTGACATTTTCCTTTAGAATTTGCTGGTATAATTCAGAATTCATCAAGACTCAAAATTGCGACCATTTTGGATGCAAATAACTGTTGTGGCATGACCACTTTTCATTTCTCTACAAAACGTTTGCAAATTACTGCACAGCATGTGCCTGCTGTGAGCTAATACAGTGACCGGTCCACCATTCTATCCAACGTTACTACTAATAACCAATTAACTTCAGCTTTACATTCTTTAATGCAGATTTTAGATTGGTTAATATTAGCCGTCAATCACTCCCTGTGCTTTGTTGTCAAGTGACAGAGAGCTAACTAGCGCACAAAACATAAAGAGCTGAAAAGAGAAGATGAAAAGAACATGGAGATTTCTTTTGTAAGTTACAGATAATGTAACTCATGGAGTTTGTTACAACCTGTTAATCTGAGTTTTTTTTTTTTCTGTGTGCTGTGTCATATTTTGTGTGCAGGTCTGAACTACCTCCCAGAGTTTCCAGCCTGCCCTAGCCTGCCTTACTCCCGCCTCCCAGGATGACATCACTGATTGACAACCATATTTAAAGAGGAAGAGGCGTGAGAATGGTGTGGGCTGTTGTTGGGAGGCTCCAGTATGTGTGGGCTGTTGTTGGGAGGCTCCAGTATGTGTGGGCTGTTGTTGGGAGGCTCCAGTATGCGTGGGCTGTTGTTGGGAGGCTCCAGTATGTGTGGGCTGTTGTTGGGAGGCTCCAGTATGTGTGGGCTGTTGTTGTTGGGAGGCTCCAGTATGTGTGGGCTGTTGTTGGGAGGCTCCAGTATGTGTGGGCTGTTGTTGGGAGGCTCCAGTATGTGTGGGCTGTTGTTGGGAGGCTACAGTATGTGTGGGCTGTTGTTGGGAGGCTACAGTATGTGTGGGCTGTTGTTGGGAGGCTATGTGTGGGCTGTTCTTGGGAGGCTATGTGTGGGCTGCTGTTGGGAGGCTATGTGTGGGTGGCTATGTGTGGGCTGTTGTTGGGAGGCTATGTGTGGGCTGTTGTTAGGCGATTGTTTGGTTCATGTTGATCGCCCTTGTGGCTATCAAAATTCTGTATTCTGACTGCTGTTCTGGTTTTGACTCTTGCCTGGTTTTTGACTTGGAGTTTGGTTGTCCCTGTATCTGTTTATGTATATTCTTCACCATTGTATATATGATTCACTTGGTTCACCGGCAGTAAGGGTGTGGCTGCCATTTCTTTTGGGAGAGGGTCCTTTTGTCTGTTTTTGGCTTAGGTAGTTAGGGACGTATCTTTGTATTTTCTTTATTTTCTAGGTAAGCTAGCTACCTAACAAAGAATCCTTTTGTTTGTTATTTTGGGCTTTGCCCACCCTGAAGGTACGTCTGGTGTTTGGTTCTTTGTATAGTTGTATGTATATAATTGTTACAATATACCACAATATTTTAAAACAAACCTGGTTGTGTTATTCCTGGCTTCCCTTATTTAAAGGTCAAATTCCATTGAATCCTGAACTGGTTACTCTGTGCAGCCTAGACTGGGCTGTAACAAGTTGGTGATTCTGATTATATGGTGAATGTTTATCAACCAGTGGAAAATAAGGCTTACAGTTTTTGGCTAGAGTGGCTGAAAGACTTTGAGTGGCTCCGCTATGAAAATGGCTCAATTCAATTCAATTCAATTCAATTTTATTTGTATAGCGCTTTTTACAATAGGCATTGTCTCAAAGCAGCTTTACAGAAATATCAACATGGTATACAGATATTAAAGGTGTGAATTTATCCCAACTGAGCAAGCCACTGAGTGGCGACGGTGGCAAGGAAAAACTACCTAAGATGTTTTAAGAGGAAGAAACCTTGAGAGGAACCCGACTCAGAAGGGAACCCATCCTCATCTGGGTAACAACAGTTAGTGTGAAAAAGTTCATTATGGATTTATATGAAGTCTGTATGGTCTTAGGAGCAGCCGTAGTCCCAGCAGTCTGGAATTAGAGAAGATTTGAGCTCCATCCAGAGGCAGAAAGGATCTGGATCTCTAGTATCTCCATAAATACGTGTGGGGCTCGGCGAAAGGAGAGAGGGAGAAAAAAGATTATTATGACTGCGAAGTAGTAGAACAGAATCTAGTCAGGGTAGGCTTGAGTAAACAAATACGTTTTAAGCCTAGACTTAAACACTGAGACTGTGTCTGAGTCCCAAACACTAATTGGAAGACTGTTCCATAACTGTGGGGCTCTATAAGAGAAAGCTCTTCCCCCTGCTGTAGCCTTCACTATTCGAGGTACCGTCAAATAGCCTGCATCTTTTGATCTAAGTAGGCGTGGCGGATCATATAAAACCAAAAGATCGCTTAGATATTGTGGCGCGAGACCATTTAGTGCTTTTATAGGTTAATAAAAGTATTTTATAGTTAATGCAAGATTTTACTAGGAGCCAATGCAGTATTGATAATATCGGTGTGATATGGTCGTATCTTCTAGTTCTAGTTAGGACTCTAGCGGCTGCATTCTGGACTAACTGGAGCTTATTTATATTCCTACTGGAACATCCAGACAGTAAGGCATTACAGTAATCTAATCTAGAGGTGACGAATGCATGAACTAGTATTTCCGCATCATGTAGTGACAATATGTTTCTTATTTTAGAAATATTTCTGAGATGAAAGAAGGCTATCCTAGTAATATTATC
The DNA here is from genome assembly GCF_001660625.3 of Ictalurus punctatus. NCBI lineage: Eukaryota > Metazoa > Chordata > Actinopteri > Siluriformes > Ictaluridae > Ictalurus > Ictalurus punctatus. The sequence goes on from NC_030438.2 coordinate 10,573,429, forward strand.
TACATGAGCATCAAATGATAGGCTGGAGTCAATAATCACGCCAAGGTCTTTAACTGCTGTACATGATGAAACAGAAAGACCATCCAGAGTAACCATGTGATCAGAAAGATTTCTTCTAGCTACACGTGGGCCTAATAAAAGTATTTCTGTTTTATCAGAATTAAGTAGAAGGAAGTTATTTAACATCCAATGTCTAATGTCCTTTATACAATCCTCAACTTTACTAAGCTTCTGTCTGTCCTCTGGCTTCGCTGAAACATACAACTGTGTATCATCAGCATAACAGTGGAAGCTAATTCCATGTTTACGAATAATTTGACCTAGGGGTAGCATATATAAAGTAAAGAGCAGTGGGCCTAAAACAGAACCCTGTGGAACTCCAAAAGTAACCTCAGTACGCATGGAGAAATCACCATTTACATCTACGAACTGATAACGATCGGTCAGATAAGACCTGAGCCAGGAGAGGACTGTTCCCTTAATACCAACAACAATTTCTAATCTATCAAGGAGAATAGTGTGATCTATAGTATCAAAAGCTGCACTAAGGTCGAGTAACACAAGCAGCGAGGCACAACCCTGATCGTAGGTCAGTAGAAGGTCATTTACTACTTTAACTAACGCTGTCTCTGTGCTATGATGGTCTAAATCCTGACTGATACATTTCATGAATGTTATTCCTATCTAAGTACGAGCATAACTGCTTTGCTACAACCTTTTCTAAAATGTGCTGCATTCACTCTAAAGCCTGTGGGACAGAGGTGGCAGGTAACACTGCATTTGCCACTGAATACATACATTTGATGTGCAAGTGATGGTGTCTTTAAATAAAAGAAATCTTTTATATTAATATATATTTTTAAATATAAATTAAACTGTAGTTGTGGTGCTCCTAAATTTTGCTTGTGTTCCAAACTCTTTAAAGTTGGGAGCACCAGTGCTACCAAGTAAAACAGTTACTTTCGAGCCCTGTTCATTGTTCCATCAATGGTGGCAAGTCATCCTGGCCCAGATACAGCAAAACAGGCCCAAACCATGAAAATACCACCACCATATTTTACAGATGGGACAAGGTTCTTATGCTGGAATGCAGTATTTCCTTTTCTCCAAACTTAGCCATTTAAACCAAAAATTCTATTTTGGTCTCATCTGTCCAAAACATTTTTCCAATAGCCTTACGGTTTGTCTATATGCAGTTTTAATAAACTGCAGACAGGCAGCAATGTTTTATTTTTGGAGAACAGCGGCTTTCTCATTGCAACCCTGCCATGCACGCCATTTTTGTTCAGTGTTCTTCTGATGTTGGACTCATTAACATTAGCTAATGTGAAGTATGCCTTTAGTTGCTTAGAAATTACCCTCGGTTCCTTTGTGACCTCGAGGACTATTACACGTCTCGCTCTTGGAGTGATCTTTGCTGGTCAGCCACACCTTGTGAGGGTAACAATGCTCTTGAATTTCCTCCTTTTGTACACAATCTGTCTGACTGTAGATTGGTGGAGTGCAAATTCTTTAGAGATGTTTTTGTAACCTTTTCCAGCATGATAAGCATCAACAACTTCGCTGAGGTCCTCAGAAATCTCCTTTGTTTATGCCATGATAGACTTCCATAAAGAAGTGTTATGAACATCAGACTCTGATAGATCCCTGTTCTTTAAATAAAACAGGGTGCTCACTTATACCTGATTGTCATCCCATTGGTTGAAAACAAGTGACTCTAATTTCACCTTCAAATAAACTTCTAATCCTAGAGGTTCGCATACTTTTGCCACTCACAGCTATGACATAATGGCTCATTTTACTGAATAATAAAATACCAAGTATATTGTTGTCTCATTTGTTTAACTGGGATCTCTTTGTCTACTTTTAGGACTTGTGTGAAAATCTGATGTTTTGTCATTTTTGCAGGTATACAGAAAATTCTAAAGGGCTCACAAAATTTCAAGCAACACTGTAGGCTGTTGACTTGTTAAAAGTATTGTCTTACTTCGTTATTTAGATATTGGTGATAAAAGAATAATAATGATAGAATAACAGAATAGAGGGGAAATGCATAATAAGGAAGAGTAGACTAACAAAAATAATACACAGCAAAATTGTTAGACACTGCAGAATAATAAGGAACTGATGTATTGAGCTCACTCTCTCTCTAAGTGGCACTAATTAATAATGCTTTAAATTTTACCAAGCACACAGTTCTTATGTAGAAGTTGATAAAGACAAAAGCTTTCTCCAAATAACTAGCTAAGTTTTGATTCACCTGCCTGTTCCACTCAACCCCTTAATTGCTGGACAATACCGGAGCACATCTGCGGTCTTCTTTCCTATCTAAACCAACTATTTCAGGCTGGTTTATATACATGATTGCTGTGCTTGGCTTTTAGAAACCTAACTCTTAGAAAAACATCTCCCCTCAGCAGGTGTTGATTTACTGTGTGTGGTGATTACAATTTTTCTCATTTGGATACACACTGTAACTGAATGAATCCATCAAATAATTCCTTATGCTAAAATCCCATAATCACACAATATCCCTTCACAACGATAAACACATTGTCATTGATTCAACATCGTTTGCAGTTTTGCTGCATTTATTTTGCAAAATTCTATACACATCTCTCAACACACTATGTACTTCTCAGTGGGAACACAGCTATCTTGTTTTTCTAAACACTGGAGTCACCAGTCAGAACTGCTAATGAAAGTAACTGCATCTCACCTGTGAAAACTCAATTCGCCATAAAAAACTCAGTTTTCCTAATTGTCTGGGGCATATAAACTCTGCCCCTGTCACACTGATTCAGGGAAAAATGAACATAAAATGGAGCAGGAAAGACCACAGAGAAGAAGAGGCATAGGAAGACGAAGAGGGTGGGAAGACAAAGAAATATTTGCAATGACATTTGAGCAATTCTGGTTAATAATGTTATCAGTCATGGGATGAGCAAGATGAAGGCACATGACATACAATACAAGTCCTGCACATGACCTACAGTACAAGAATGGTTCATCACACATTGAGATTATATTCCTTTCACCATATTCCCCTTCTACTTCCTCATGTGGCAGTGGAAGGTGTACAGTATGAGCGAAACCCACATCAACAAGCGAGAGAATGCATGGAGGATGCATTTTCCCTCTGGTTTGGCAATACTTTAATTTTTTTTTTAAATGTTTTACTGAAATCAGCTTTTGACAAATGCTTTTGTGGCTCATCTTGTTTTTTTTTGTTGTTGTTTTTTTTAAGGTAATTTGCTTCAAGAACAGTGAAATGTACATAAATTGATTATTCAGTTGATGTTTTTGTGGTCTTTGTATTTTGAAAACTATTCCTTTGTGTTTTGAAATACAATGTCTAACTTGGGCTTTGATGTGTGCAGATATCTGATTTGTATGTGTGTGTGTGTGTGTGTGTGTGTGTGTGTGTGTGTGTGTGTGTGTGTGTGTGTGTGTGTGTGTGTGTGTGTGTGTGTGTGTGTGTGTGTGTGTGTGTGTGTGATTCTGACTGGATTATTTGGCTATGAGACATTTTTGAATAAAAAGTGATTTTCCCCTTTAAGTGTAAGATTTTCAGAATAGTATGTGTAATACTGAGATTTGTATTTTTAGTTGTGGGAAATGGGTGTAATGTTTGGGGAAATGTGTGTAACCAATTGAGAAAAACTGTAATAACCATTACATTTCCCTTTACCTGACTGATTTATCATCAAATCATGTTACAAAATATCAGAGTACCATATTTGGGCTGGCTGATGTTAGCATTTTAGTATTCAGCATTTGCCCACTTGACCATTCAGCAGGTTGAAAGTCACGTTATAACACTAGAAACATGTGACATTCTTCTCATAATGATTTATAATAATTCAGTTTCACTTATCCTGTATGATTTATTATTTAATCCTTGTCACCGGTGTGCTGACTGGCTGATATTAGCATTTTAGCATTTTATATTTTCCCCATTCTGCTATTTAGCTGCTTGAAAGCCAAATTATAGTACCAGAAATAAGCAAAATTCAACTCCTACTGTTTTATGAGGTGACTCTGCTGCCCTATTATTTATTTATAACAAGTACTCTGCAATTTTTCAGCTAAACCTATTGTAATTAGTATTGTCAGCATAGCTACATAGTTATCTAACATTAAATACCTTTACATTAAATAAAGGTCGTTTATCTAAAGCATTTCCCTTAGAGCTGCAACAACTAATTGATAAAATCGATAAAAATCAGTTATGAAAATCACTGTAAACGAATCTCATTATCGATTATTTGGTCTGCACATAGCACAAGCCATATTTACTCAATGCGTCACTTCTGTTCCGAAAACACTCATCGGAGAGTACAGACAAAAGTCGTGTCACAAAAGATGTACTATATACTTACACTATGTACTCTACCGTCTAATGCAGTGGTTCTCAACACAGGGGGTGTGGAGAGATCGGAAGGGGGGCACAAATTATTTTCAAGAAAAAACAACAGACAGGGCATAATTTGGGTACTCTATGTATTTTATTACTTTTCAAATAGAACGTGCATAAATGGAAAAACCTGTGTTCCCTATTCCTCTGTATTTTCTTTTTGCTGAGGAGAGGTGGAGCTTAGCCTGCCGTTTATCTAGCTGTCAGTGCAGACCAGTGTTGCCAACTTAGCAACATTTCAGACCCCTTTAGGGACTTTTTTTTTTAAAGAGCGATTTTAGCAACTTTCCAAATGTCGCCAGTACTGTCCTGCAAGCGTGAGGTCTTGCTTTCCCACTGCACTCGAAACCTCTGTCTGAGTCTGCTCTGTTCAGTGAGTGGCTAAGAGCCAGAGATTTAACAATGACATGGCTAACGCGACACGCCCTTCCTCCCAATTTACATAATTCATATGCGAATGTTTTTAGAATGTAAGGCGAATGGAATGCAACTTGTTATACACGTAAAATAATACACATTATTCCATTATTCCAATATTCCATTATTCCTAGTCCTCTTGTTCAAAGTAGTTATAGTGTTCAGAAACATTTTTTATAATTCATGTTCCATACCTGTCTTTTATATAGTTTTATAAAAGTCAAAAAATTATTTTAAAAATCATAAAAGTTATAAAGTAATTAATAAAAGTACAAAAACACAAAAGAAAAAAAAATATATCTATCAATCAAAAACAGATTATAGATTAGGTTATATATAGATAGATTTTATATAGAATAGATAATCATTATACCTGGTCTCCTCCAATATGGGGGAGGGGGGTGTGCCACATGATAGGGGAGGCTTGGGGGGCTTTATTTACAAACGGTTGAGAACCACTGGTCTAGTGTATAAATTTTATAAGGGTAGTATCACCTCAAATGGAACACTAGCGGTGTTTTAATAACCGGAAGTATAAGCTGTTTCCCAGTCGATGGCACAAGATGTCAAATGCACATAATTAGAGTTTATGTCAACGTTACCTGTTATGCCCAGCATGAACTCAGTCACCATCAGACAGAGGCATAATCAGGTGACCGTGGAAAAAAGGGTGTGCCCAAGTCCTCTAAGGCATGGGAGCATTTTATATTAAATATCGCAAAGAAGATTGTAACCTGCAAACTCAAAGCGGAGCTTGTATAGCACAGACGCACAACAGTGATGCATGAGCACAAACTTATGTTTATATCCAAATTGATCCACTGTGCAAGGGGTTGGGGAAACTGGTGTGAGTTGCTTAAAACAGTTAATTCAAGTTTATTGCCATTATATGCTGTATTTGCTCGCTTGCAGTGTCAATTCTGTCAATTCCGGAGTGTTTGTGTTGTGTAGTTTTATGTTTTATGTCAGTATTATTTATTTATTTATTTTTAATTTGTGAAAGCAAGATAATCTTGCTTGAGTGGTTAATGTTAATTGTTATTGTTTGTTGAACTGATTTTAGGTTATTTTTCTTTTGTGCTTTGTAATTTGGAGTATTTCAATTTACTACACATTTTGTCAGATATATTCAATGAAACATTTATATGAGTTATTTATTGGCAATAAGAAGTGTTTGAGTTTATTTAATGTGTCGATTTAATTGTTTTGTTAATGGGAATTGAGCCTTGTAGTTTGCACATGTTTTAGATCTTGTTACCAGCAGAAAGATGTGTGTGTGTGTGTGTGTATTTTTCTTTTTAGGAGCTGCAGGCCATTGTTGGTGTAGGGAGATGGGTTACTTTCCTGCTGATGGTGGTGGTAATCCTTCACCAAGTGCTGTTGCAGTGTGCACCAGGGTTCTTTGCGGGTGTGTGGGTGATTAGGTGATATGAATAACGGTAAGGCTTAACTTCTTGCCCAGTCTGCCCTGGAGCACAGGCAGGTAATTGTGCAAATTTAATTCAGAGGGCTTTTCTCTCCTCTCCTATTGAAAGTTTTATATCGTGTTTTGTGTCTTTCTTATAATAAAGAATTTTGTATTTGTGAACCGATACCCGTGTCTCCATGTTCTGTTCTGCTTTGAGTGGGGAACCTTTGAATAGCCGTATGGGTAAACTCCTTGGGTGAAATTCCCAGGGTGGCATGATTGGTTATTAGTTTGTTTGTTTTTCTATTTATTTTTGGTTACATATATATTTAACAAAAATGTTTGTCCAATATTACATACTAGTGTACAGAGGTGGTTGTCTCTTTACCTAGTAACGTGTCTCTCTCTCTTCTCCAGAAGGAGATGAGGACAATGAAATAGAAGACAATGCTCCCCAGCCTCCCCATGCTCTCCACTGGTGCCCTCGCTCCGCTTTCGTCATGCTGGGCACCGCCTCGATGCTGCTGCAGCCCACACACAGCTTCCCACACCAGGAAAAAAGCACCCTGCACCAACACTCTTCAACTTTGCACATCTCACCTCCATTATATATATATATATATATATATATATATATATATATATATATATATATATATATATATATATATATACACACACAGTATCTCACAAAAGTTAGTACACCCCTCACATTTTTGTAAATATTTGATTATATCTTTTCATGTGACAACACTGAAGAAATGACACTTTGCTACAATGTAAAGTAGTAATTGTACAGCTTGTGTAACAGTGTGAATTTGCTGTCCCCTCAAAATAACTCAACACACAGCCATTAATGTCTAAACCGCTGGCAACAAAATTGAGTACACCCCTAAGTGAAAATGTCCAAATTGGGCTCAATTCGCCATTTTCCATTCCCGGTGTCATGTGACTTGTTAGTGTTACAAGGTCTCAGGTGTGAATGGGGAGCAGGAGTGTTAAATTTGGTGTCATCGCTCTCAAACTCCCTCATACTGGTCACTGGAAGTTCAACATGGCACCTCATGGCAAAGAACTCTGAGAATCTGAAAAAAAGAATGGTTGCTCTACATAAAGATGGCCTAGGCTATAAGAAGATTGCCAAGACCCTGACACTGAGCTGCAGCATGGTGGCCAAGACCATACAGCGGTTTAACAGGACAGGTTCCACTCAGAACAGGCCTTGCCATTGTCGACCAAAGAAGTTGAGTGCCCTTGCTCAGCGTCATATCCAGAGGTTGTCTTTGGGAAATAGACATATGAGTGCTGCCAGCATTGATGCAAAGGTTGAAGTGGTGGGGGGTCAGCCTGTCAGTGCTCAGACCATATGCCGCGCACTGCATCAAATTGGTCTGCATGGCTGTCATCCCAGAAGGAAGCCTCTTCTAAAGATGATGCACAAGAAAGCCCGCAAACAGTTTGCTGAAGACAAGCAGACTAAGGACATGTATTAATGGAACCATGTCCTGTGGTCTGATGAGACCAAGATAAACTTATTTGGTTCAGATGGTGTCAAGCGTGTGTGGCGGCAACCAGGTGAGGAGTACAAAGACAAGTGTGTCTTGCCTACAGTCAAGCATGGTGGTGGGAGTGTCATGGTCTGGGGCTACATGAGTACTGCCGGCACTGGGGAGCTACAGTTGATTGAGGGAATCTTGAATGCCAACATGTACTGTGACATACTGAAGCAGAGCATGATCCCCTCCCTTCGGAGACTGGGCTGCAGGGCAGTATTCCAGCATGATAACAACCCTAAACACACCTTCAAGACGACCACTGCCTTGCTAAAGAAGCTGAAGGTGAAGGTGATGGACTGGCAAAGCATGTCTCCAGACCTAAACCCTATTGAGCATCTGTGGGGCATCCTCAAATGGAAGGTGGAGGAGCACAAGGTCTCTAACCTCCACCAGCTCCATGATCGTGGAGGAGTGGAAGAGGACTCCAGTGGCAACCTGTGAAGCTCTGGTGAACTCCATGCCCAAGAGGGTTAAGGCAGTGCTGGAAAATAATGGTGGCCACACAAAACATTGACACTTTGGGCCCAATTTGGACATTTTCACTTAGGGGTGTACTCACTTTTGTTGCCAGCAGTTTAGACATTAATGGCTTTGTGTTGAGTAACTTTGAGGGGACAGCAAATTTACACTGTTATACAAGCTGTACACTCACTACTTTACATTGTAGCAAAGTATAATTTCTTCAGTGTTGTCACATTAAAAGATATAATCAAATATTTACAAAAATGTGATGGGTGTACTCACTTTTGTGGGATACTATATATATATATATATATATATATATATATATATATAATGGAGGTGAGATGTGCAAAGTTGAAGAGTGTTGGTGCAGGGTGCTTTTTTCCTGGTGTGGGAAGCTGTGTGTGGGCTGCAGCAGCATCGAGGCGGTGCCCAGCATGACGAAAGCGGAGCGAGGGCACCAGTGGAGAGCATGGGGAGGCTGGGGAGCATTGTCTTCTATTTCATTGTCCTCATCTCCTTCTGGAGAAGAGAGAGAGACACGTTACTAGGTAAAGAGACAACCACCTCTGTACACTAGTTTCATCTTTTTATATCCTCCTGGTTCCTGCAGGAAAGTAAAGCTCCATCCGCTCCACTCATTTGCCACCAGCCATGTTTGTTTCTGCCATCCCGCCTTGCAGCCATGAGCTTTTGTGCCATCCAAAACACTCTGAGTCCAGAAATGGTGCTGACCCTGCCAACAGTTGCATGAGGAGCGCATTATGTTTGGTGTGCACTGGCAGCAGGTCCACCATCACAGTAGCATCCCCCAGCTCCAAGCCTACTGTCAGCAAGCATTGGGCCCACAGGGCATGTTTATGGGAGAGGCCATCTGTGTTTCAGTGATGGACCTCCTACCTGGAAGGAGAAGTCCTGCAAAGAGAGGAACCACCTGATCACCCTGGTGTTGGAGTCCTTTGCCCGGGCCATCCACTACAGGGGCACATGGTTGGTTATGAGAGTGAAATAGCGCCCAGTCAGGTAGTACCTGAGCTCTTCTAAGGCCCACGTGATTGCCAGGGCTTCTCTCCATGGTGGCATATTCCTTTCAGTGGCGGTTAGGCTCCTGCTGATGTACAGAACGTACTGGGACAGAACTGGGACAGAACGGCCCTGATGGCCTCTGAGGCATCTGTGTGGACTGTAAAGGGCAGGTTGAAGTCGGGGTTACTGAGGACTGGGGAGCTGGTGAGGGTCCTCTTGAGGGCCTGGAATGCCTGCTCTGCCTAGTCGGTCCACTGCACCTGGCCCCTTCCTAGTGAGATCTGAGAGAGGGAAGCTAGAGAGGAGACGTGAAGTATGAACCCTCAATAGGGTGATCTGCGTTACCCTGTTGATCTGCTCCTGCATCTTTTGGACATTTTTGAGGAAGCGGAATGGGGAGGGTTGTTCTTCCCATGCCTCCTGGGCCATGTCCAGCAGTCCTCGGGGTCGCCAACTGAAGAGAAGATCAAAGAGGGTGAAGCTGGTAGAGGCCTGTGGCGTCTCTCAGACAGCAAAGAGCATGAAGGGGAGGAGGAGGTCCCAGTTCTGTCCCTCCTTGTCCAGCACCCACCTCAGGTGCAACAGCCTGCAACAGCCGACATAGAACATTAACATTTATTCATTTAGCTTTACAAATGAGGATATACAAGCAAAGCGATATATCAAGCGGAGAACAATACAAGTAGTGCTACCATACAAGATCTTTTAATTGAGTTCTAGAAAAGCAAAGTGCACAGAGTAGAGGTGTAAGTACCAGAGTAAGTTTTTTTCTTTTTTTTTTAAAGGATAATGTGGGGTTGGCGTTTTAGGGGTTAGTTAGTTGTTTACGGAAGAGGTGGGTCTTTAGCTGTTTTTTGAAGATAGTGACCAATTCTGCTGTGCAGATTGAGGTTGGAAGTTCATTCCACCACGGAGGGACAGTTAGTGTGAAGGTTCTGGAAAGGGAACTTGAGCCACACTGAGTAGGCACTACTAAGTGTCGCTCATTAATCGATCGCAGATTGCGTGAAGGAACGTAAGCTTTCAGGAGAGTGTTGAGGTAGGGGAGTGCTGTTCCAGACAAGGTCTTGTATGTGAGCATCAAGGCCTTGAATTTGATATAGGTGGCTACAGGAAGCCAGTGGAGGGAGATGAAGAGGGGTTTGACATGGGTCCTTTTGGGCTAGTTGAAGACGAGGCCTGCAGCTGCATTCTGAATCATCTGAAGGGGTTTGATGGAGCTGGCTGGGAGGCCCGAGAGTAGTGCATCGCAGTAGTCCAGTTTTGATATGACAAGAGCCAGGACTAGTAGTTGTGTAGCCTGTTCGGTGAGATAGGGTCTGATTTACTTGATGTTGTACAGAATGAACCTACAAGACTGTGCAATTGTTGAAATGTGGTCTGTAAAGTTCAAGCTGTCATCAAAAGTCACCCCGAGGTTCCTGGCTGTGTTGGTTGGCTTAAGTGTGATTGAGCTGAGCTGTACAGTGAGGTTGTGGTTGATTGAGGGGCAGGCTGGGATGACGAGAAGCTCAGATTTTGCCAAGTTGAGCTTATGGTGGTGTTCCCTTATCCAGTCCGAGATGTCAGACAGGCAAACAGAGATTTGTGCAGAGACAGATGGATCATCAGGCTGTAAGGACAAACAAAGCAGAGTGTCATCAGCATAGCAATGATATGAGAAGCCATGAGACTCAATCACCTGCCCTAGAGATGTAGTATAAATAGAAAAGAGCAGTGGACCCAGAACTGACCCCTGAGGAACCCCAGTTGTGAGTTACTGAGTTTCAGAAATACCTCCCCTCCACAATACCTTGAAGGATTTGTCTGAGAGATAGGATTGCAAGATCACCCATTAGTTTAGACACAAATGGCGCACAAATGGCGCAAATTTTAGCAGGTCCTTGGAAATGCAGATGTGGCTGAACAACAGCAGGAATTCCTTTGTAGTGTTGCGGGAGGTGATTTCCCATAGGGGGTCTGCCTAGGGTACTTGGTGGCATAGTCCAGGATTACCAGGATGTACTCATGGCCCTGGATGGATTTTGGGAGCAGCCCTACCAAATCACTCGGGGATGAGCCTGACGAGGAGGGGCCACTCCCCAATCAGGGTGGTGTGATGGACTTCGGCTGTGGGTACCTCCTTGAAGTCCCAATGGTCTTTAGGCCTCACCACAGGGTGGTGGGGCGGGCCAGGGTCACGGTGCTTCAGGAGTCCAGGAGTGCTGCAACCAGCTGGCGGGCCACCTTGACTGGGAGTGTTGCCGTGTTGGGCGGGGATGTTGTGTGGAGGGCACATCCTGCAAAACCTGAGTTTGTTAGCTGGTTGAGAGGATGCTGGGTCCGGTTTAGTGGTTATGGATATGCATTTCATAGGCGGGCAGCTTGCATGAGGGTTCCCATCTCTGGAGAAATCAGGGTCTGGACAGAGCAGGGGGGCCCTGGCTGTGGTGGGGCCCTGGGTTGAATTCCTACTGCTCACCCCGACCGATGTCCAGGGTGACCAGAGCATGTTCAAGGCTCTCTAACATTTCTCGGGGGGTGTCAGTGCCTCTCATACCCACAGATTTATGTTCTTTGCGTGGCAGAGCCCTTAAAAAAATGGTCCATTACCAGCCACTCGATGACGTTGGTGGCAGTGCACCGCTCCGGTTGAAGCCACTGTTTGGCAATGCAGAGCAGTGATTCTATCTGGGCTCGAGGGGAGGATGTGGTGTCTAGCACTGGAACTCTGTCACCACGTTGGTATTGGACAGACCACAGCATGTGAGGATTTCTCCTTTTAATATTTTGTAGTCTGCTGCTTCAGCAACTGGGAGGGTGGCCCGAGAGGAACAGACCAAGATATGTGCCCAGGTTTCTTCTTCCCACTGCTCATGTAGGGTGACGCATTCAAATGTCTGCAGATAGGCTTTTATGTCATCCTCCCTGCAGTGCTTTGTGAGCAGATGTTGGGCCTCCCAGCAGAGATTCTGCAGAGGAATTGAGGTGCTGGAGCATGGCTTCTTCTTAAGGGCCAGCAGCTCCTGGGTGGTGATGTGGAGGCTCTGGGCCAGCTCCTGGGTCACTGCCTGCTGCTGAATGTTGGTTTCCAAAAGGTGCTGTAGCATAGGATCCAATGTGGGGCGTTGCTGGGTCTGTGTTATGCCCACATTCTCCACCAGTGTGGCTACTCAGGGCTGTGACAGGGCAGAACACAGACACACAGGAGGGTGTAGAGTGGTGAAGAGAGTGAAGGGTGAAGAGTGGCCGCTCCACTCATTTGCCACCAGCCATGTGTGTTTCTCCCACCTTACCTTGCAGCCATGTGCTTTCATACCGTCCAAAACACTTGGGGTGCTGTCTGTTCAGCACCCTGCTGGCAATTGCGCGAGGAGTGTGTTTGGTGTGCGCAGGCTGCAGGTCCACCGTCACAGTATATATGCATGTGTGTGTGTGTGTGTGTGTGTGTGTGTGTGTGTAAGTTATACCCTGAAGTTTATATTTGTAACACTTTTTCATCCAAATATTTGATTAATCGATAAAATAATTGGCAGATTAATCGATTATGAAAATATTCATTAGTTGTAGGCCTAATTTCCTTACCTGACTTTCTAAGTGCTAAAAATGTATCTACTATATTCAGTTGAAAGCTTTATACAGATTGCATTTACAAACCTGTGCAGGAGCAACAATGCTAATTCAATGTACAGTTTCATCCGCTTCACTCCAGAAATAAAATATTAACTCTTGGAAAAGCACTGCCATTGTTCTGGTGTTTTTGTCTGGTGTTATTGTGTGTAATTGTGGTGTCATTGTGTTTCTTCATGTTATTTTTTTTTTCCAATGCATAGCATAATTTTTCCTAACATAAGAATTATCTGGCTGCACTGGGAGCTTACAGGCTTCAGCCATGTTTCTTTTCTCTCTGTATATGCTGAGATGGGTGTGAAATGTGAGGACGTTGGGGAGTGTCCATAAAATGACTGATACGAGGCCCACTCAAACACTACTGGCTTAAACCATTAGTTTTCCATCATATTCTGCACATTTTCCAGGCCATTTGTACATGTAAGGAATAAAACAAATTGACTATTGCACATTTTAAGTCAAGCACACAGGTGGCTGGTATAGAGGACCGCAACAAGGTACAGAGCTCAATATACCCAATTGGGCTAAACTTGTTGAAATGTTCTTTGCTTATGGTACCACCTGGAATATCATCATTAGAGAATGCACTGCTAGCAGTCTGCTGCTGTTAAACTGAAGAAGTCTGAAAATTGTTGCTATGGTCTGGAGAAATTTGTGATTCATACAGAGCCCGATCATTTGTTAATTTAGATATCTTAAACGTTAAATGAGAACCTAATATTTTTCTTATACTGTAGCATGCATTGCTTGATTGAAAAGTAAGCAGTTATGGATGAGACAAAGGACTCATGATTGAGACATTCCATACATGCTGTTTGGAGACCTTTAATTTTCCATCTTTACTCACATTGGCCCTCATTTATCAATCTTTTACATTTAGGTTTTTTTTTTTAGATTGTGTGTACATATGCAAGATGGTGGCAGTAGCACACAGTGGCCACTTCGGGACCATTAATATGGTGCATGTTATGTGTAGCTTACACCAACTGGAAAACTTCCATCCATCCATCTTCTATCACTTACTCATTTTCAGGGTCACGGGGAACCTGGAGCCTATCCCAGGGATCATCGGGCACAAGGCAGGGTACAAGGCCCTGGACAGAGTGCCAGTCCATCGCAGGACACAATCACATACACACTCACACACCCATTCATACACTACAGACACTTTAGACAATCAGCCTACCATGCATGTCTTTGGACTGGGGGAGGAAACTGGAGTACCCGGAGGAAACCCCCAGCACGGGGAGAAATGCAAAATCTGCACACACATGGCCCCGGTGGGACACGAACCCTGGAGGTGTGAGGCGAACGTGCTAACCACTAAGCCACTGTACGCCCTAATTGGAAAACTTTTTAAACAGATTTACATTGGAAGCACTGGTGTACATGTCTATCATCGCCAAATTCTGCTGAACAACAAGGAAGAACTGATGGACTGTGGGATGAGCTATGCGACCTTGGGCAGCTATGTGAACCAGGCATTGGGACCGCATTATTGCATGATAAAAGTGAGGCGGCATCCATGCTAGACTAAAGCCTAACCCTAGCCGTCCAGTTCTACCATCCATTCTCCTCTCCAGTGTTCGCTCTATTGACAACAAGTTGGACTTTCTCAGTATACAACTAACAACCCAGCATGATATTAGGGACTGCTGTTTTCATTTTTACTGAAATATGGCCCAATATCAGCATTCCAGACACAACCATTCAGCTAGCTGGGCTAGCTGCATATCGCGCTGAGAAGATAGCAGCACTGTCTGGTAAGACTTGCGGCGGTGGTCTGTGTGTTTACATAAACAATGAATGGTGCAGGAAGATAGCAGCACTGCCAACCATATTACCTGCCCAGAGAGTTTACCACCATGCTCATTGTCGTGGTGTACATTCTACCCTGTGCTACAGGGCTATCAGTAACCTACAGACAGCGCACCCCAATTGATTTTTCATTGTTGCTGGAGATTTTAACCATGCAAATCTGAAATCACTGCTGCCAAAATTCCTCCAGCATGTTGATTTGCAACCTTCAAACATTCAACATTCACACTGCTTACAAGGCTACACCCTGCCCCCACCTTGACGGCTTGGACCACATTACGCTAATGCTTATACTAATCCCAGCATACAGACCACTTCTGAAATGTGCCAAACCAGTTCTGAAACAGGTGAGAACCAGATCTGAAGGAGCCATCTCAGTACTTCAGGAATGTTTTGAGCACACAGACTGGAACATGTTCAGAGAGGCTGCTACATAGCACATCATGACAGACTTGGAGGAATACACAGCATCAGTGACTGGCTACATCAGCAAGTGCATAGATGATGTAACTTCCTTCAAGACCATCACCAATTGTGCAAAACAGAATCCTTGGAAGACTGCTGAAGTGTGCCAGCTGTTGAAAACCTGAGACACTGCCTTCAGGTCTGACTACAAAGCTACACTTGCCTGTCTGTGATGATGAGACCTCACTCCCAGATCGCACTGAATGATTTCTACACATGGTTTGAAACACAGAACAACAGAGGACGCCATATCTGCTACCATAGCCCCTAAGGCTGTGTGCTCAGTCCACTGCTGTTTACCCTGCTGACTAATGACTGTGCTGCAAAGTTCAGTTCTAATCACATCATCAAGTTTGCTGATGACACTACAATTCTGGGCCTCATCAGCAACAATGGTGAGTCAGCATAAAGGGAGGAGGTGAACCAGCTCACAGAATGAAGAGTCAACAATCTATCTCTTAATGTTAATAAGACTAAAGAGATGTTTGTTGACTTTAGCAGAACCCAAGTGGACCACTCACCACTGCACATCAACAGAACAACTATGGATCCAGTCAAAAGCTCCAAGTTTCTTAGTGTGCACATGACTGAGGACCTCTCTTGGACTCTCAACACCACCTGCCTAGTCACGTAGGCCCCAGTGCTTCCACTTCCTGCAGAGGCTGAAGAGAGCCAAACTTACCCTTCCCCTGACCAGCTGTCTCACAGTGTGGAAGTGCAGGGGCCTTCCGAACTGCACAGCCTCCAATCGCAAGAACGTACAGCGGATTGTGAGGGCAGCTGAAAAGATCATCGGAGTCTCTCTACACATCATCGACACCTCTTTCAAAAACTGCTGCATCCACAAAGCCACCAGTATTGTGGATGACCCCTCTGACCTCTCTCATGGAAAATTCACCCTCATGCCATCTGGCAGAAGGTACAGGAGCATCCATGCCACCACCAGCAGACTCCGCAAGTTTCTTCCCTTAGGCAGTCAGATGACTCAACACCCTGCTACCTCCCAACGCTCACCTGGGCTAGTCAAACACCTAACCCAGTAAGACTCATACCACTGCACACACACTAACCCAGTAAGACTCAGTACTACTGCACACTACACTTTACATAGCTGCATCAATCACTTCATATTATGGAACTAGTTTTTGCTGCCAATATTGCTGCTATACTTGTGCTGCTACATTACACAATAGCTTACAGTTTACAGTCTATGTTCTGTGTATTTACTGTACTGTGTATTTACTGTTTTGTTCTGTGTTTTTATTGTTTTGCACTCGTCTCACACTGTTGTGTATACTACACTTTATGTAGTCTTGCATACTGTTTTGTGTTGCACCATGGTCCTGAAGAAATGTCATTTTGTTCCATTGTATACACGCTATATAGAGGAATGACAATGAAAACCCACTTGACTTGACTAAATGTTTGCGTAAGCCAAGCTGAACAAAAAATGTTCGGCTGGATTTACAAAAGTTTTGGAAAAAGGTTGTTTTTCTTCATACTTGAGTGTGTATGTTGATCATCCATAAAGTGCTAAATGGATTCCTGACACAGCTCACTTGCATTTATTAAATGCATTTATTAAAATCATTTAAACATTTGACAGATATAAGAATTGGAGTTGAAGCATCTTCTTACAAATCTCCCTGCTATCTGGGAAGACAAGAGTCCCACTCCCTTCCATTTGAAAAGCTGTAAAAGAGCAAAAAGCATGGTGGTTAGTTGTTAGCTACAAAATATGGACAAATGCCCTTGGGCTTCAACTGAGAAAGTGTGTTACAGAATCCACTCTCCTAATGAACAAAATGCCACTGTAGCCTCACCAGAAAAGTCGAGTTAACTTGCAAATATTTATTTTCCTGCCTTTAGCCCCTCACCGGCATACTTTTGTACAACCTAATTAAGTCAACCGATATTACAGAGATAGTGGAAAGCATTACAATCTAACCCTCAACCTCTCTTTTTTGTCACGTTAACCTTGTGAAGAACTTTTGGCCTTGACATTTACTGAGCTGGCTAAGTTCCGTTAGCCACTGACTGTCTGCCTCTTTACCAGCATTAAAATTCGCTGAATGCATGAAGAAACATGGGCTGGGTCTGAAATTGCATACTACCCTACTACACAGTAGGTGAAAAGCAGTACGCCAGAGAGGTAGTATGTTCAAATTCTCAGTAGGCGAGAAACAGTAGGCGATAAATACCCAGATGGCGTACTGCTTCCGGCGAGATTTTGCAGTATGCAACCAATGAACACTACACGAGTCAAAAATCCGATAATGCAACGGGATTGGTGTGGACAAGCTCAGAAAAAAAATTGCAGAAGACTCTTTTTAAGTATTAAACCTTAAGTTAAACCTTAATTAAACCTTAGGTTAAACAGGATTTGTTTAACAATACCCAAATAAATTGTTAACTTGTTGAAGGTTTAAACAAGAAAACAGTTGTCACAGCATTTGAAACCTTTTTTGTGATCTCCATCATGCCTTAGCCGGCCAAGCTAAAGGCAACGAATTTACCTCAGCTTGTTAACCCCGCCCACATTACATTACTAATTCAGTTCACTTTCCTGATGTGCATTTTGCCATTAGTGTGGTTGCTTTAATCTGGTAGTCCCTTTTAGCACGTTTGCCTCACACCTCCAGGGTCGGGGGTTTGATTCCCACCGTATCACTGTGTGTGCGGAGTTTGCATGTTCTCCCCATGCTGCGGGGGTTTCCTCCAGGTACAAAGTGTCCAAAGTGTGAGTAGTGTACGAATGGATGTGTGAATGTGTATGTGATTGTGCCCTGCAATGGACTGGCACCCTGTCCAGGGTGTACCCTACCTTGTGCCCGATGCTCCCTGGGATAGGCTCCAGGTTTCCCCGTGACCCTGAAAAGGATAAGCGATGTAGAGGATGGATGGATGGATGGATGGATGGATGGATGGAAAGTCACATGACATTGCCAACATGGTGGATGTAGTATGTATGGGATTGTATTCATACTACACACATATACTGATTAGTACGTACTGTTTCAACAGCAGTGCAGTAGGTACTGCATTGAATGCAGTACATACTGTCACAGTTACTGATTTCTGATACATCCAATGCTAATTACGAGCTTGCCTCGTCCAGAACACTTGCTAAATGCAGTTAATGTTAACCCACTCTCTGTATTACATCATGGTGAATAGCTGTAATGCTACATTATCGTTAACTTTCAAAAAGGGAATGGAAATATCTAACATTACTGCGACCTGTATACTAAAGTAATGTTATCAACTCAACCCTACTGTGATTGGTGATAGCATCCAGCTAGCTAACCCAAACTCGGTGCCTCAGATTAGATGCAAGATGAATTATAGAATAACCTCAGTCCATATTTCCCAGCCAATATAAACACATTACAGTAGTAGCATAACGCCAACACTGAGGAAGCAGTACATGATACTGACTTTTGAAGCTGTTGCGACAGGTTAAGTTAATTATCACTTCCTGAGTTACTGTTTTCCAATGAATACATTTTCGAGCGCTCCCTGCCTAAATATCACAATCTCGGCCAGGGATTTTCAGCAGCATTAATGCTAAATAGTGATGAACGCTAACTTACCATTTGGTTTCCTCGCCTCAGACTCCACTGTCACAATCAAATGGTCAACGCAACGAACTTCGAGTTTAGGTTCGAATGATGACATCAGCAGCACAGTCCACAACGTGATTGGACAATAATTTAACCCATGTTGTGTTGGTCACTCGTGTGAAATTTTGTTCTTTTTTGATAATTTAAAACAACTTGTGTTGAAATAGTAATAACACGAAAAGTGTGTAGGATATCAACACTTTCTGTGTGCGCAGACAGCTGGGAGCACAAAATTGAACTTGGGGTGTAAAAGCAGAAAGGTAGACATGAAAGTTAATTTGACTCATGTCTATACCAATACCAATATTTAGCAGTGTAACAGCACCTGAAAAGTTCAAAATCTAGAGACAAATTACCGAAAAGATGAATGAGGTGTGAATTAGGTGAGGTGACAAGTAAATTTTGTGACAGGAAAATGGAGGAGAAAAAAGACCTACACTGTACCCAGGTGATCCTGCACACCAAAAATGTCAGACTGGGAAACCGCAATTTTAAAATATTTTTAAGTGTCCCGCCCGACATGCTGGAAGAAGAAGATGAGGAAGAAGTTGCTATGGCAAAGGAAACTGATTTATAAGCAATCTTTCACCCTCCAAAAAAAATCATACTGGCCTTTAAACATCTTTTTTTGAAGCATTTGTTTATGGCTTACAGCCATGCACAGACAGATCAGCCCACACATTTTATTTTATTTTTTGCTTGCATTTCTTTTGTTATAATTAAATGATTAGTTTTATTTGTCTTAATTTAGGGGGTTGTGTTGGCTCGCTTTCTTTATTTTTCTTATTCTTTAATTAATGCCAATAATATAAAACATTTTTTTTTTCTTGATGGTATTCTTAATCCTTGACCTAGTGAACTAGCATGAGGATGTGTTTTTGATAGCGACTGCAAAACACTTCTATAAGTCACTCTGGGTGAGGATTTACGCTAAATGTTGTAAACATAGTAAACGTAATATTGTTTAATGTAATAATGTAATGTAATGAAAAACAGGGGAAAAAATCTCATTTTGGTGTGTATTTTGCACTGTAACGTGTTGGACTATGCATAGTATGTGTGATTGAGGGGGCAGGGCATGGTCAGGAATCAGCTGTTGATGGAGAGGAGGCAGGTTGAACCAGCAGGTAACGCGTGATTCTGACTTGGATTAGCCTGAGGTTAGTTTTGTGTGCGTTTGTGCTTTCAGTGCTTCCTGTAACGAACGAACAAGAGCAAGCGAGTGAGCAAAAGAGAGAGAGTGAGAGAGAGAGAGAGAGAGAGAGACAGATGACAAGCACAAAGACGTGTGTGCGTGTGTGGTTGAATGGTTTGAATAATGTGAGCAAATCCGAGTGTGTGTTACAGGTGAAGCATGTGAAAAAAAAATTGTGCAGACTCACACTGACCTTATTTAGGTGTGCAACTGTGAACGTACTTTGCCTAACATACAGTGTATTTCTGCTTCGTGTTTATATTTTTACCGGACACTGTGTCCGACAGTTTTTGATTTTATCGGACATTTCGAATTTTTAATGGTCAAAAACCGGAATTTATCAGCTAACGGAAACTCTAATATACAGTTCTGCTTATAAATTTACATACCCCTTGCAGGATCTGTAAAATGTTAATATATATATATATATATATATATATATATATATATATATATATATATAAACACACACACACACATATATTAAGAGGGATCATTAAAAATTCTTTTTTTTTTTTTTTTTTGAAGTACTGACCTGAATAACAGATGTTTACAGTTCACAAGACACAATAATAACTGAATTTGCACAAATGAAACAGTTCAAAAGTTTACATACCCTTGGTTATAGTGTGTGTTACCTGAATGACCAATGACTATTTTTTATGTTTTGTGATAGTTGTTCATGAGTCCCTTGTTTGTCCTGAGCGGTTAAACTGCCCACTGTTCTTCAGAAAAATCTTCCAGGTACTGCACATTATTTGGTTTTCCAGCATCTTCTGCATATTTGACCACTTTCCAACCATGGCTATATGATTTAAGAGATTTTGAGATGATTTTGAGATCCATCTTTTCACACAATTCATACACAACTATTACAAAATGTGCAAACATTCACTGATGCTCAAGCAACACGATACATTAAGAGCCAGGGGTGTAAAATTTTTTAACGTGTTACGTCAGGAGACGTACTGTGTGCTCTCTCGCTCTCTCTCGCTCTCTCTCGCTCTCCCTCCCTCCCTCCCATTGTTTCGCTCTCACAGGTCGCTCCGCCCTAATTCGACATGCTGATGTGGTGCATGGAGATTGGAGAGGAGAAGATATTACATCTTTTAAAAAGGAGGAAGGACGTTATGTCGGCAGGAATGCGGACGTGCGGTGTGTCTGTGATTGTGTACGTACAATTGAGTAGCGAATGTTTGAGTGAAATCGCTTGCTTGTTGTATTGTGTACGAGTGAAAGAAGTGAGTGGTAGGATATTGTGTTGTTCCATTCCCCTGTTTTGTCTTATGTTGTGGCTGAGCGTACGCCTGAATTGTAAATATATCTTTCATTGTAAATATTTCTTTTCTTACTGTCACGAAAGCTGTAGGGGTTGGGTGCCGTTTATTTTTGGGGTCTATCTTTTGTTCGCTGTTTTTGCCTCAGTTAGGGAGTCAGGTTAGACTCACTAACTTGTCTTTTGACATACCTTTTTTTTGTTAGGTTAGTTAAATTGATACGGAGCAAGATAGCGACTGTTTTGTTTATTATTTTGGCCTTGCCCAGCCCTGACGAGTTGTGCTTTCGGAGTGATTCTGTTTGTTTTGGATTATTTTTCTGGCAATCATTAAATTTGTAAGATATTGCATACTTGAAAGACAACCTCATTATTTTTTTTTAAATGAAAAAAATGAGGTGTGTCAACCTCATTATTTAAAAAAAAATACTTTTTATGTTACACCTCGACTCTAGACTGGGGCCGTAACACATGATCTGTGTAAATTGGTTATTATTTCGACTTCTGTGAAACAAACATTTAAATATCTTGTGTAGCTTCTGAAATGCAGTACTAAATGGAAAAAAAAGATCTTTAAACAAAATAATAACAAATAAAATAGTTCTATAATCCATGCAAATTATATGACTTGAAAATGATCAAGGATCAAGGCTTACATTATGTATAAATTTACACTCAATCAGGAGCATGAGTGGGATACAAACGTTCTTCTATATTAACTGGATTTTCATTAATGCCAAATTTGTAAAGGAAAACTTTAGGTTACTTATGTATCCCTGGTTCTCTGATAACAGGAGTGAGGTATCTCACTATGGGAAAAGCCTCAGGCATGACCAGTCATGGAAGCACTAATAACACCACGTCTTTCAGTTGACAGACCAATCATGGCCTTCCTAACATATAAGACGTTGCTGATGGTCCCTTCTTCATTCTCATCATATCTCTTCTCTGTGCAACTACAAGGAGGGAAATGTGAGAGACCTCACTCCTGTTATCAGAGAACCGAGGTTACGTAAGTAACCTAAAGTTTATTTTCAAATATTTATTCAGTATCTCACTATGGGATATGCACAACTCCTGTATTGCAGATATGCTGTCTGAAGCAGACCAGCCAACTGACTCAGTGATGCCTATAAGTTTATGTACATAGACAAATATGAAGTCTATTCCTTCAAGAATAAATAAAGGGACATATGAAGGGAAAAACATCGTGAGGTATTTTTTTTCTTTCTCATGGCAGGAGGGGGAGAAAATGGCCACTCTCTTTGAGAGAGGATAACAACAGATACTCCGCGAGTGCTGTTGCTTGCCGTTTCTTCCCTCTGGATCTGGGTCTCCTAAAGCCCGACTGCCCAATCCTAGGGGCGGTGCATACTAGGGTGAGCTGACTGAGGAGCCCTAGCAATGGATTTACATGTGAGGCCAGTCTGGAAAGCCTCACCCTGTTTCTTCAGATTGCATTGCTGCCACATGGAGTGACTGAAGCCCCAAAGAGGGCTTTGGGCTCAACTGGAAATCCACCTCTCTCTGTCCAACAGCCCAGACAACCCCAGCCACAGAGCCCACTCACCCACCACTGCCAGGCCTATAACCACAGCTCTGGACCACACCCCTTGACATCAGGTTGAAATCTGCAATGATGCAGATCTCTTCCCAGGGAGCCAGGTTTGGTGTCCCGGCATCTCCTCCATGAGCTCCGCTTTATAAGCAGTCAGGAGAGAGGTAGCATTAAGAGCCTTCACTGCCAGGGGTGAAGATTTGTAGATTTTCTGAAAAACTGAGGCTGATAAGTGCTCAATACCCCCTGGCAGCGAAGCTGAGGCAGAAGAAAATGCTGCCCTGTGGTTAGGGTGGAGATGACGAGCCACTGACAGCTCAACTGGAGGGGGATCTGACATCCCTAAGTCCTCCATATTGTGGATAACCACCATGGATAATCCTTTGACAGGAACCCTGTTTGAAAAGGGTTTATCACAGAAATGTTCTGAAACGCAAGCAGGGACTGCAGGAATGAGTTGTTTGACAGCCAAGGCATGCAATGGCAGTCTGTTGCCATCAAAAAGATCTCTCTCCACTCCCTGGCCCACCTGTTGCAACGGGCAATCAATAGAGAGTATTTCTGCTGCCCTTCAGCACATTTCAATAAGGTCGAGCTCCACCTGAACTGGTGAAGGGGACCCATCACTCAACGCGCTGCCTTACTGAGAGATTTTCAACAGGAGGATCCGCATCATCTTGGCTCTCCTTTCCCTCCTCCTCTAATAGATAAGTGATACGCTTGTTTAATAAAAAGAAGGGAGGCAGCTCAGGGGAGACCTTGTCCATTAATTTGCCCCAACTGCATGACACAGGGGATTGTTTTGTCTCCTTCTCCGTGGGCGACGGAGAAAGGCAGGGGTCTTCTTCATTAGCGGCTGCGACTTGCATTCTTCTCTCCAACACCTTTGATGGGAAGAGAGTACAGTGGGGACAACACTTGGGGTTCGCGAGTGCCACCTGAGTATGTTTCACTCCCAGGCATGTGATGAACAGAGGATGAGAATCATAGAGCCACATGCACATGGATGAGAGACTTCACCTTCACTCCACCGCCTGCAGAACTAGCGGTCTGTAGAAGTAGAAGACAACCTAAACTCACCATGACATGCCACTTAGGAAAAGAAACAGATAGCTTTAACAGCTATGGGAGAGAATTTGCTGTAATGTGTTAATTGTCTTAAAGTACCCCAAGCAAATAAAAGCCTATTCACCTTAACAGCAAATAAACCCGCTTGCAAAAACAGTCATGTTCAGTGACGTATCTTGATGGCTCGTCTATGAACAGTTAAACAACTATTTTAGCGGGTCTTGCTGAGCATAGCTTCCAGTATGATTTTCACGGGGAAGAGAATGAGAATGAAGAAGGGACCTTCAGCAGCGTCTTATATGTTAGGGAGGGGGGACTCTCTCATCACAGCTATGATTGGTCTGTCAACTGACAGACGTGGTGTTTATTGGAGCTTCCAGGATCACTCATGCCCTAGGCATTACCCATAGTGAGATACAGAATGAAAGAGAACTGTGTAATACCAAATGCGTAAACACTTGTATGAATTATTTATGAATAAATCCACTCGTACAGCGTGATAACTGATAAAACTAATGTTTTACTCTAAACATGGCAATGATGTGAAACATTGAAAAAAACCCCCAAAAAACAGGAGTCCAGTTTTCTAGCCCAGTTATCACAACTAATTCAGCATCTTCATGTTGTTCTACTAAAAAGACATGCTTTCATTTTCTTTCATTAGCTACATTATAGGAAATGATTTCTTCAGGGAAAACCAGGGAGTGGGAACTCTAGGTTTAAATAAATTAACCCAAATTAAAATCTGTGACAAAAAAAATAAAAAAAATTCTATTGCTTTTGTATACAGATGAGATAGAGCAAAGCAAATGAGGACATGTTTTTGTCAGTTGGCCATTATAGAGAGTGCTATAGGCTGCTCTTATTCCTTACCTCTCATAGAGCACACACCTTGAAACAGAACTGTAGGGTAGAGTGTCCCATCTCTGAGCCTCTCGAGCCCTGTGAGAGCTTTTATAATGACTCCTCTTTGTCACACCATTTCAGATGCAATTACCTTTAGTATCACTTCCTAGCAGCCCCGAGACACCCTGTCAGAAGACATTAAAAGAGGCGGCCTGACTGAAATGCTCAGGCGAGACCTGTAGGGGAGAGGGGGTGGATGTGGAAGGTGGGTAGATGAGACAGATACCTTCTCATTTGTAAAGTATACTATAATGACACTATAGTGAGTACATATGGGAAAATATGTTATTGGAGCTCTTTATAAAAAAGCATTTTGCATTGGAATGGGACACCAATTTGACCTAATGTTATAATGCCTTTATATACAATTCTGTGTAAATTATAGATGTCAGGACGTTTTTTTAACATGCATTTGTCCTTGCTTTAATCACAGCCTTAATTTTCAAGCCAATTTAAGTTAAACTGGTAGCTAAGAATCATGGTGTTATATTAGAGAGCTGAAAATCATTTGTTGTCTCCCATCACATTTTCAGCGGGCTCCGATGGTGAGTGTATGTGACATGAAGGTAACCACGCTACTTTTCAGAATATTCCTGTCATTTGCAATACTTGGTGCAATATAGGAACCAAAAGAGGTCCTAAAAGACATGTAACCTAATCAGGGTGAATCGTACAGAGAATCATGTAGGAGGGCACAATCTCATTTTCTTGTTCTCTTGTAAATGTAAGGCCATAAACAAATAAGCGTTTTGTAATTAATAAACTTTTTGAAAACCATAAGCTGGACATCATCTTTCTGACAGAAACATGGCATCTGAAGACTTAAGATATGTGGTGGAGTTGCCTGCCTGTTCCACAAAACTTTGAACATATTTCTCAGGGGGATTTTGAAACATTCGAATACCTAGCAGTGCATTTGAAGAGTGAACAATTTGTTCTTTTATTACATCCTCCTAAATTCCACAAAGGCTTTCTTGATGATCTTGGACAACTGCTTTCTAGGATTTTAACTTATTTTGAATATGTTTTAATCACTGGTGATTTTAATATCCATATGTGATCTGGGGGCAGTGGTGGCTTAGCGGTTAAGGCTCGGGTTACTGATTGGACGGTCGGGGGTTCAAGCCCAGGGGCGCTGTATCATGGCTGACCCTGCGCTCTGACCCCAGCTTCCTGACATGCTGGGGTATGTGAAGAAAAGAATTTCACTGTGCTCTAATGTATATGTGACCAATAAAGACTCATTATCAATCTCTGATCCATTGACTGTCAAATTTTCAATTGTCAGCCCCAGTAGACTTACAGGTCATAGCACTTATGGATTGTTCTAGCTGCAGTCTTGACCCACTACCAACTATATTTCTTAAAACAGTTGTGAACTGTTTATTACCAAACATTCTGAATATCGTTAATCGTTAGTCCTTACAGCAAGGAATTTTTCCACATACTTTTAAAACTGCAATTGTTAGGCCCCTGCTGATCAAAAGCCATTATTAGTGATAAAACTTGAGTTGAGTAAATAATCTTGACTACCACCCCGTCTTAAGTAGGATTAACATTTGGCTTCCTCCACTATATGTTCCCACTTCATCCCATAGAACTCCTGATGCCCTTGAGCTATATGTACAGCTCCCTCAGTGAGCAAATGAACACACAAAATGCACACAAGGCTTGCCTATCCATGCTATTCAGAGCGAAAAAAGCAACTTTATGCAGCTGAGGCAGAGATCCACAGATTCTAATTCTGGAATAGTCTGTCATCCATGCTCAAGTTAAAGTGTCTTCTTTGTGCCTTGGGTCACACACATGCACCTTTTCTCCAATCTATTTGAGTTGAGTAAGGAGCACTGGTGTTCCTTCTGTGGTTAGATTATTGCATCTTGACAAGGTATTTAAATCAGCAAGTATGGCCTGTTTTCACTCATAAATAAATGCAAGCACCAATTCTTCTAGTCTCTGAAAGTAAAATAATAGAAAACAATGGATGAAATAAAAAAAAAGTGATTTCCCACAAATCTTCCCCTTGAATAATGCCTATGTGTATACAGTAGATTCATCAATGCCAACACATCCTCCACTTTATGGCCCTATCTGCTTCTGCCTCTACTCTAATCTATTTGCAGTAGAGAATCAAAGATCAAAGGTTATGTACAGAAATTGTCATTGCTGGTTAGAGCAACAGAAGTGCAAGCATTCTCGTTAAAGAAAGCGAAAACAGTCTCTCAGTACAGATACTCAAGTGTCTCAAGGTCACAGTGTATCCAGAATTCAATGCTGTCTGCAGTGGTAGTGACGGGAATTTGATGTTGATTTAACTTGTTTTAAGATCAGAGATGGACTGTTTATACCCGCCCAGACACCCATGACTGGTTAGTGTTGCACTGATTGAAAGGAAAAAGGGTAATGTCTCCTACCCTGTGAACAGGACCAGGGGCGTAACCTGGTCGAGGCATTTGGGGCTGTAGACCGAAGATTTGTTTTTTAGCCTCGAATAATTATCCACTTGGAGTGGTTTGTCACTACGTAACTGAATGTTATTCTATTGTGAATAACATATGTTATTCACAATAGAACATGTTATTCACAGTATGCTATTCACAATAGAACATAGAAAACATATCAAATGTTTAAACTGAGTAAATGTACCATTTAAAGAAAAACATTAGGTAGTTTTGAATTTCATGCCTGCAACACGTCTCAAAAAAGTTGGGACGGGGCAACAAAAGGCTGGAAAAGTAAGGGTTACTAAAAAGAAACAGATGGAGGAACATTTTGCAACTAATTAGGTTAACAGGTCAGGAACATGATTGGGTATAAAAGAGTATCTTAGAGAGGCAGAGTCTCTCAGAAGTAAAGATGGGATGGAATCATATGTTGTTCTAAAACCTGTATATACCTTTCAGCATTGATGGTGCCTTTCCAGATGTGCAAGCTGCCCATTCCATAGGCACTAATGCACCACCATACCATCAGAGATGCACGCTTTTGAACTGAGTTCTGATAAAAAGTCAAATGATCCCTCTCCTCTTTAGTCCTCTTGAGGTTAGAAGACGCGGCATCCATGGTTTCCAAAAATAATTTAAAAATCCAATTCGTCTGACCATAGAACAGTTTTCCACTTTGCCTCAGTCCATTTTACATGAGCTTTGGCCCAGAGAGGACAGCAGCATCTCTGGATCATGTTCATATATGGCTTCTTCTTTGCATGATAGAGCTTTAACCAGCATTTGTGGATGACATGGTGAACTGTGTTCACAGACAACAGGTTCTGGAGGCGTTTCTGAGCCCATGCAGTGATTTCCATTACAGAATCATGCCTGTTTTTAATGCAGTATCACCTGAGGGCCTGAAGCTCACGGGCATGCAATATTGCTTTTCACCCTTGTCCCTTGCGCAGAGATTTCTTCAGATTCTCAGAATCTTTTCATGATAATATGTACTATAGATGATGAGATATTATTCATAGTCTTTTTTATGCATAGGCTATTATTCATAGCGATTTTAGGTTGAGGAACATTATTCTGAAATTGTCCCACAAATTATAGACGCAGTTTATCGCAGATTAGTGAAACCCTGCCTATCTTTACTACAGACTCTACCTCACTACGATACTCTTTTTATACCCAATCATGCTACTGACCTGTTGCCAATTAAACTCCAGATGTTTCTTTTTAGTAACACTTACTTTTCCCAACTTTTCTGAGATGTGTTGCTGTCATCAAAATCACCTTATTTTTTCTTAAAATGGTACATTTCATCAGTTTAAACATTTTGTTTTCTATGTTCTGTTGTGAATAACCCGTGGGTTTATAAGATTTGCAAATCATTGCATTCTGTTTTTGTTGACATTTATTTACATGTTACACAGTGTCCCAATTTTTTTGGAATTGGGGTTGTACAATAATCCAGGTTACAGCTGGCTGAAATGTTTTTATTTATTTATTTATTTGTATGAACCTTCAGAAGACCTCAAGACATTAATTGATGGACCTCTGTGGTAGTACAGGGATACAGAGTTTTGATAAAACATGCTTTCATTGCCTGAATATTTACTATAATAGTTTAAAATTCACTCTTTACAAGGTCAGTTAAATTGAAATGGTGCTTTCCTCAAACACCTCAAATGATTGCAATGCTTCTCTTATATTATCCAGACAATTAAATATGATGGGACAGAAATAAGTATAAGTAGTCACAAAGCCTGTCCTGATGATTGCTTGATTTGTGCTATTTGTGTTCTTTCCCCAGTTTGTATGTCTTACAAACACTGTCACGATTTCCCCTTGAGACAGCGCTGCAGTTTGCAGTATGCTCGGAAAGCCGAGGCCCGTGTGTGCACGAGCCAGCTGCGCAAGCGCTCAGCGAACGCACGCTTTTTTCGGTTGTTTATGACTGTGACTTTGTTTACTGTGGACTAGGGATGTCACGATACCAAAAATCTAATAGTCAGTACCGATATCACCAAAAGTACATGATGCTTGATGCCAAAGTTGATACCACAAAAAAAAAAAAAGTGAAAAATAAAATTATAAACTCCTGGAGGACATCCTCCTCTGGCTAATACTGGCAAAAAGAGAGAGAGAGGGGGATACTTAGTTATTAAACACTGTCTGAAAATGACTAATAAAACAGTGTTAAGTGCTAATAACAAGTGCTAAGGTGCACTCCTACATGCGCACACACACACACACACACACACACACACACACCCCTTATACTCTGAATGCAAGCATTAGTTTAAATTCACTGATATGGTGGCAGGCCAAAAAGATTGATTAAAACCATTAACATTTGAATAATTATTTGTGACATTAGGCTACATTTTGCTGACAGGATACAGGCTGAATGGTGATGCATGGTGGCCCATTAGGAGGTAGTTTATAAAATTGCAATGCGTTAGCATCGTTAACAAATAACTGGATATCGAAAACATGGAGCATAACGTTAGCTGGTTTCACGGCCACAATGCCAGCTGCCTCAAACAAACATGATATAGAGCCTGTCTTTCAGGTGCTTTGCCAAATTTAAGGTGTTTCCTCACTTTCTTTGAAATGAACGATTGCATCAGTTGCACACCGGCAACCGATGCTACCTTTCCTCTCAACAAGCTTTCCTCTCTCTGCCTCTCAATGAGTAGGGGCGGAGCTAAAATTGTCACCATTTTCTGTAGTTTTTCCCGTGTGCTTGTAGGTGTTCCTCTACTTCTTCTTTACCATTTGTGGACAGACTAAAACACTTGCGCGTATTTGCTGCCCCATCAGGTCCGGAAGAATTGCAACCCGGTACCTTCATTACCAATGGTACCTATGCTACTGCAGAAAAACAAGTACTGCGTTTTAAGAATGTTGGTACCGACTTGGTACTGAAGTATCGGTTCTCGCGACATCCCTACTGTAGACACGTGCGTTTGTTTTGATTATGTTCTGTCGCCACACCCATTTAGTCGTTGGCTGTTTTCTGAAGGCGTGTCAATAGTGTTTCCAGCTGTCCGTGTTTACCCATGATTACGTTAGTCATTTAAACCCCTCATGTCTCTGTGCAAACTGCGCAGTATTGAGTTTAGCTCATTACCTAGCTGTTGTTTCTCGGTTCTCGTTTCATGTTTCATGTTCTTGCCCTTGTTTCTCGTTTCCTCGTTTTGATTCCAGCCTAGCCCAGTTTATGGCCGTTTGCCAATCGCCTGACCCATTGCCTGTTTTGACCACGTCTATGTATCATGATTTGGATTTGTCTGCCTGCCTCTCTCTTTAATAAACGTCTTTATCTGCATTTGCATCTGTACTCAACTCCATTACGTCCCGGAACATTACAGAATACTGCGCCTTAACATGGATGCAGCAGGAAGACGGAGGAGACGTCACACAAGGAAAACCAAGCAAACCGTCCCAGCTGTGCATTCGATCCAGTTTCCACAGTGGAGAAGAACCAAGCTCCTGGAGCTGTTTGATAGTTTGTCAGGTGATCCTGAATTTTTTCTTGGGGACTGCCAGATATACTTTTCTAGTCTAATGGACCCCAAGCCCGGCGATAAGCGATGGTTAGGGTTTCTGTTGTCCCAGTTTTGTGGCCCCGCACACTAGTGGGCACAGCGTTTAGCAGCCATGGGATCCAGGGGACTGGAGAATGTCAATCAGTTTGTGGGACTAGTCATGAAGATGTTCGGAAGTCCAGAATCCTGGGTAGTGTTTGAGGATCTTGTGAGGAAGCCATGCCTGAGATGAACCTGACGTGCCGTTTACTACATATTAGGAGCATGCTAACTAGGTGACCTCCTACTCAGAGCTCCAACATGAGACTCATAAAGTGGTCTCACTTGCCGAGCTCCAGCTGGAGGTCAATGTGGCGACCTCAGAGCTCCAGCTCAAGACCTACGAGGTGGTCTCACCTGCCGAGCTCCAGCCAGAGGTCACCGTAGCGACCTCGGCACCAGAGCTCGAACCTGAGACCCATGAGGTGGTCTCACCTGCCGAGCTCCAACCAGAGGTCAACGTGGCGACCTCATCTCCAGTGCTCGAACCTGAGACCCATGAGGTGGTCTCACCTGCTGAGCTCCAGCCAGAGGTCAACGTAGAGACCTCAGCACCAGAGCTCCAGCTCAAGACATACGAGGTGGGCTCACCTGCCGAGCTCCAGCCGGAGGTCAATGTGGCGACCTCAGAACACCAACATGAGACCTGAGAGGTGGTCTCATCCCCAGAGCTCCAGCATAAGACCCATGAGGCGGTCTCATCTCCAGAGCTCCAGCAGAAAGTCAAGTTCATGTCTGAGGTCGAAGAAATGACCTCTCAAGCCAAGTTCATGTCAGAGGTCGAACAGACGACCTCTCAAGCGACGTTCCTGTCCGAGTTTGAAGATGCGACCTTTCAAGCCAAGTTCCTGTCAGAGGTCGAAGAGACGACCTCTCACACCAATTCCCTGTCCTAGGTCGACGATGTGACCTCCCACACCAAGTCCCAGTCTGAGATGATGTGACCTTCCATGCCACGTTCCAGCCCGAAACCGACGCCACAACCACCCAAGTTCTCCTCACACCTGAAACCGACGTTACGACCAACCAGGTTCTGCTCACGCCTGAAACCGACACCATGACCAACCAAGTTCTGCTCAGTCCCGAGTCTGCTGACACGGACAACCAAGTTCTGATCACGCCCGAGCCTGCTGACAAGGACGACCAAGTTCTGCTCACGCCCGAGTCTGCCGATACGGACGAACAAGTTCTACTCATGCCTGAAGCAGACTTCATGACTAACCAAGTTCTCCTCATGTCTGAGACTGACAACACAACCAACCAACTTCAGGCTGCAAAGTCGATGGAGAACGACGGTCAGACTCTCTGCATGACTGAGGATGTCATTCAGCCACCCTGTTTTACTGAGGAAGTTTCTTCACCTCCCGTTGCAGCCAAAAGCTCCGTTTTGCTTCCCAAGCTTCCGTTGAAGCCACTACGCCAAGATTCACTGAGGACGTCGCTCTGCTTTCCTGTTCCACTGAGTATGTTGCTCTGCTTTCCTGCTCTACTGAAGACGTCGCTCTGCTTTCCTGCTCCCCTGAGGATGTCGCTCCGCCTCCGTGCCCTGCTGAGGATGTCGCTCTGCCTTGCTGCTCAGCTGAGGACGTCGCTCTGCCCTCCTCAGAAAACTCTGAGTTTGGGGTTCTGTCACGATTTCCCCTTGAGACAGCATTGCAGTTTGCAATATGCTCAGAAAGCTGAGGCGCAGGCGCGTGCACGAGCCAGGTGTGCGAGTGCTCAGCATATGCACGCTTTTCGGTTGTTTATGACTGTGACTTTGTTTACTGTGGTCACGTGCGTTTGTTTTGATTATTTTCGGTCTCCGTCCCCGTTTAGTCATTGGTTGTTTTCTGAAGGTGTGTCAATAATGTTTCCAGCTGTCCGTGTTTACCCATGATTACGTTAGTCATTTAAACCCCTCGTGTCTCTGTGCAAATTGTGCAGAATTGAGTTTAGCTCATTACCTAGCTGTTTTTTCTTGATTCTCGTTTCCCGGTTCTCGTTTCATGTTCTTGACCTTGTTTCTCATTTCCTCGTTTTGATTCCAGCCTAGCCCAGTTTATGGTTGTTTGCCAATCGCCTGACCCATTGCCTGTTTTGACCACGTCTCTGTATCACGATTTGGATTTGTATGCCTGTCGCTCTCTTTAATAAATGTCTTTATCTGCATTTGCATCCATGCTCCATTACGTACCAGAACGTTACAAACACACACTGTTTGTTCTGAAATGTTGTAAAAGAGGGTACATCAATAGGAGGAGCATTTATAAAATACATGAACATTTTTATTTCCCTTTTTCTTTTGTTTATTGGCTCAAGACAAATTTTTGTTGACATAAGATATCTACATTTGGCTTAGGACACATAGCCATTTCATATAGGAGCCTCATGGGTTTAGAAATGCAACAAAATAAAATTCATAAGTATATGGACAGCAGAGATATGAACAAGCAACAGGGTTACTTTTCCCAAACCTTATTTAACAAAGGATTTTCCACCACAAAAAGCAAGAAACATCTTTTTCAGAATTGTGGCTCAACCAACCAATCTTTTCTCTCTGAACCACCCAAATTATCATTTTTTAAATTTATTTACAGAGAACATGTGTGACAGTCCAAAACATCTTATTACAAAAATAATAATTTTGAAACGCTCAAGTCTGTGATATTATAATGTTTCGCCTGGTAAACATTTGGATCAAGCTGAAAGCCCACTTCTGTGCCATGATAGGATTTTCCAGCTTAGGGTGGGGGATTGTCGGTGAAATGATGAAATAATGTGCAGTTGCTCTAAGCAACTTGCTGTGGAGATGCTGAGGAAAGAGAGCAGCATTGGCACTTGTAGCCTGTAGCCTGCCCCCTGCCCCAGAGCACAGAACTCTGCATGCCAGGCTAAGCAGTGTACACTGCCCATACAACTACTATTACTGCAGCTCAAAGAAAAAATGATGATGAGGAGGAGAAAACTGAATAGTTTAAAATAAAGACAGAAAATGAATGAAGGGATCTAACATAAAATAAAACTTAAAATTAATAATTAATTGGAATACTGCACATCCTCAGGCATGAGTCTGTCTGGCTCAACTAGCTAATGTGAATTTTTCCTTTGCTCCATTCTTCATATTTATGTAGTATATGCCTTATAAATATATTTGCCTAAAGTCACACAGGTTAAAACTTGGAAAAAGGAACATTTATGCATCATCACTGCCAAATGTGTACATACAAACAGAAAAACAACAAGAACAACAAATCCGTCAGAACCATTTGTTTCTCTTGTCCCAGTGATCTAATTGCCCCAATGTTATCAGTACAGAAAACCCAACTTACAGGGAGCAGCATAGAGAGGGATAGGGAGTGAAGATGGGACTGCCCTGCATTACCCATTAGGATGACTACAACAGAAGGAGGTCAGTGCTGACTGCTTGGGTAAACTCTGTTTCTCAGAACTACCACAGGGGGCAGATGATGACGCACTCCTGGATAGTGTTGGATGTGATCAAACCATCGAGTAACGTTCAAGTATTTTTCTTTCTGCTGTACTGCAAGCTCCATCTGATTTAGGGGAAGACGAGAACCATAATGTAATAATTATGTATAATTATTATAATTTTAATAATTTGGCAAAGTAGAGACATAAAAATATATTTGGAAAACATATACAGCAATAGAACCCCCCAACTCCCCTCCACTTTAATACATAAATGAAGACACCAAAATAAAGTAATTCCTTCTTCATTTTGCTTTCCATCCTAAAGTCTATCCACCTTCCCTAGCACAATACGGAGGAACTTACAACTATGTGGTGGATGCCATAGTACATCAGCGTATCTGCCAGAGTGATGCCATTTCCAGCCAGATACACCTTATCCACCAGGTACTGATTGAGCTCCTGCAAAAGAAAGACAGTAGTACTTTTGAACTTGCATATTGAATCAAATTTATATTTAAATGCCCACATCCACATTATATAATTTGAAGGATCAGGACCCTTTATTGACCTCTATTGAAGCTAAACATTTGTATTCACTAAGTGTGAAACTAATATCAATGTAATTCATAAAATTTGTACAGCTAATTAGGGGGGGGGGTTGGTCATTATCATGTTTAATGGCCTGCTTTCATCCGACAGTGAGCTTTTTAATGCTTCTGCTTCCTGGAGCAACATTTTTATCCTTGATTGCAATTGCAGTTGGTATTGAAGTTAGTATGCTTCTCTGGTCTGTGCCAAACACGTCTGCTTTTACTGTGGCCAAACAAATCTATCTTTGATTCATCTGTCCAGACATTATTCCAAAAGGCCGGGTTTGTGGCTATATGATCATTACTGAACTGTATTCTTGCAAAGGCTTTTTCCTGGCATGCCTCCCATGCAGGTCAAATTTGTGCAACCCCTTTCTGATTGTAGAAGCATGCACTTTGTCACCAACAGACTTATTAGCAGATCCTGTGATGAAATTTAGGGATTCTTGGAGACTTTTTTTTGCATCAGACAGTCTGGTCTTGGGCTGAATTTGCTGGGACAGCCAGTCCTGGACAAATTGGCAGTTGTTTGAAATCTGCACCACTTGTAGATTATTTTCCTTACAGTGGAATAATGTATTTCAGATAATTTGGAGATCTTTTTAAATCCCTTGCCAGACTCACATGCATCCACAACCTTTTTTCTGAAGGCCTTATAGATCTCTTTAGATCTTGGCATGATGACACCACACACCTCAATAACATAGAGAACACCAGACACTAGATATGAGAGGGTTATAAACAAGACAGGTTCCACCTGCACTCCCTAAGCAGGTTCTAATCACTGGCACCCAATCTTGAACACCTGATTTTAATTGTATGGATTTGAAGGTGTGATAAATGTAGGGGTGTACTTTTTCCATGTGACTGATCAGATTTTTTGTTAATTTACATTGTAAAAATTACTACAAAATGCGAATTTTGTGTGTCATTTGATAGTGCATCAACTTTATTAATAAGCACTGTCACTGTTTCAAAGAGGATCAAATGTTTGCTTATCCAAATGTCAACTTATTCATTCACATGACATATATATATATATACCACAAACAAGCAGCAACTACAGTTGATGTTGTTCATGCATCTAAGAATTAAAAATAATCCTAATATTAATGATTGTCAATTTGTCCAATTAATTTCGAACCTGTGAAAATAGAGGGACTTTAAAAATGGCTGAAATTCATAATCAGTTCATACAATATTTTTGTTAAACTCCTTGAATTAAAGCTGAAAGTCTACACTTCAATAACAACTTGATTGTCTCATTTAAAATCCATTGTGGTGGTGTACAGAGGCAATTATTTAGGAATGTAGAGAATTAAGAATTCCCCAACTGCATAATAAACATAACCAGTCCTAAGTCTTGCATCCATTCTGGCCTAACTGAAATTTGAATATCTGAATAAAATGTCTTAAAACATGAATTTATAGACAGGAATTCAATGTGGTATTCAATTGTATGCACTAGGAGTTGCATGATTATACATTATTAGACATTATTATAAAAAAAATAATTAATTAAAAAAAAGGAAGGAAAAAAAAAGAAAAAGAAAAAAAGGAAGTAGGTGACTTTTTATAATTACAGCAAAATTGATTCAGGCCATTGCTGATAAGATAGGTTTAAAAAAAAAACAATGTCTAGTGAATGTATTAGTTGCTGTGTCACGAATCGAGGTTGAGCCAGAAGCAAGTGCAGATAATGATATTTATTGAAACAAACGTACTAAAAAACAAAGACACAAAGACAACTTGGAAAACTACTGTGGCACGAAACAAAACACCGAGACATGAACAACGAGAGTCTAAGACAACTTGGCATAATACTGTGGCAAAACTAAACATAAACTAACAAGATCAAGAAACATGGAACACAGCGGTCTAAGACAACGAAAGACAAGCACATAGTGCAGACCAGGACTATATATACACGAGTGCTCATTAACCAAAACGTGAATCAGGTGCAGGTGGTCATGTGACAGCTAGTGCAGCGCAGTGGCTGATGGGAAGTGGAGTCCAGAGTTTCTTGATACGTGACAGAACCCTCCCCCAAGGGCGCTACTCCCGGAGGGCCCAAAATTATACGTCCTCCATCTGGTGGTCCTGGCCCCCTGGGAAAAATGTCCCCAGCAGAACCAGGAGGCTGGGCGGCTTCCACAACGGCACAGGGAGGCTGAGATACTTCCTCAGCTGAACATGAAGGCGGGGCGACGTCCTCAGCAGAGCATGAAAACGGGGCGACGTCCTCGGCAGAACCTGAAAGCGGGGCGACGTCCTCCACGGGACAGGAGATGGGAGCGAGGTTCTCCATGAGACTCAAGGAGGGAGCGAGGTTCTCCGGGAGGCCAGGGAGAGGAGCGAGGTTCTCCGGGAGGCCAGGGAGAGGAGCGAAGTTCTCCGCGAGGCCCAAGGGAGGAACGATGCTCTCCGCAGAGCATGAGGGGGGAACGATGTCCTCCGTGGAGCAGGAAGGGGGAGCGACACATTGAGCGAAGCAAAGAAAAGGTGCGACGTCTTTAGCGAAACATGGAGACAGAGCGACGACCTCAGCCGAGCAGGGAGACAGAGCGACGACCTCAGCCGAGCAGGAAGGCAGAGCGACGACCTCAGCCGAGCAGGAAGGCAGAGCGACGACCTCAGCCGAGCAGGAAGGCAGAGCGACGACCTCAGCCGAGCAGGAAGGCAGAGCGACGACCTCAGCCGAGCAGGAAGGCAGAGCGACGACCTCAGCCGAGCAGGAAGGCAGAGCGACGACCTCAGCCGAGCAGGAAGGCAGAGCGACGACCTCAGCCGAGCAGGAAGGCAGAGCGACGACCTCAGCCGAACCGGAAGGCAGAGCGACGTCCTCAGCCGAACCGGAAGGCAGAGCGACGTCCTCAGCCGAACAGGAATGTAGAGCTACGTCCTCAGATGGACAGGAATGCAGAGCGACGTCCTCAGCTAAACAGGAATGCAGATCGAGAGCCATTATAGGGGAGGGAGGGTGGGAGTTGGTCTCAGCCCCGACCACAGATTCCCCCTCCCGTCGGCGTGTCCTGGCGTAATCCATTACGAATGCCGGGTGTGGCCTGGTGCACGGTCTGTCCAGCTGCGGCAGGCCTAGCATGCAGTTATTCTGCGCGAGCAGTTCATCTGTCCTTCTTCCCTGCTCCAGCAGTCCTAAATACCACTCCACATATGCTTCAAACCAGGCATCCATCGTGGGGATCTGCTGCTTCTGATAGTTGGTCTTTCGTTCTGTCGCGAATCGAGGTTGAGCCAGAAGCAAGTGCAGATAATGATATTTATTGAAACAAACGTACTAAAAAACAAAGACACAAAGACAACTTGGAAAACTATTGTGGCACGAAACAAAACACAGAGACATGAACAACGAGAGTCTAAGACAACTTGGCATAATACTGTGGCAAAACTAAACATAAACTAACAAGATCAAGAAACATGGAACACAGCGGTCTAAGACAGTGCAGACCAGGACTATATATATACACGAGTGCTCATTAACCAAAACGTGAATCAGGTGCAGGTGGTCATGTGACAGCTAGTGCAGCGCAGTGGCTGATGGGAAGTGGAGTCCAGAGTTTCTTGTAACGTGACATGCTGGAAATGGCAATTATCAGGAATATTTTACAACAAACATTTTTTTCCTTTTGTCTTTTAAGGATAAATTGTTTGTCAACAACTAAAATGGAAATATTTTTGCCATCAATTATATGTTATCAATTACACATCTATCCAATGAAAAACCAATAAAATAAATCTATGGGGAAAGCAGCCATGTACCACTGTTGCTTGTTAAAGAAATAACACTGTAACCTCGCCATACTTTTTAGCCTAAATGAAAAACAGATGTGGACAGATGATAGTGTGTGTTTATAGAGGCATGTGCATGCAGATCCCAAAGGACAAGACCATATTTTGCACTTTTTTGCAGTATGGTTTAGCATCTTGAGGGCTAATGGAGTCAGTGACTGCTCAGTGGGAAGTTAGGCATGAAGAAGGCTCTGATGTCTGTCAGTGTTGTGATGTGCGATCTCTGATTCCTGTTGACTTGCTCAGTTACAGACAGTGAGCAGCCCTGGGTACGCGCCACCGGCCGCTTGTTACTGTTTAAAGTGACAGTATTAAGTGTTGATGACCACAGCTCCACCCTGAGCAGTCAAACACTGCTAGAGCAAACTGACTGCTAGCAGCAACACTTAGTACCTAGAGAATTGTGTACTTCCTAGGTGAATGTCAAACTTCACCACATGCTGTCCATATATGACAGTTTTAAATGTGATTCTGAAGACTTTGTGACTATGTGTGTGATATCAGCAATTAAACGCTCCTGAGTCAGTTTGTGAAGTCTAAATCTTTTTACACTGTTTAGATGCCATATTAGCCTTTAGTGAACATGTAAACATGCTCAAAATTCTGAAATGTTGTATTGTATATTAATGATGTTTGGTGAGGAATATGGCCATGCAATTTCCCAGCAAAAAGAGCAACTGTATCTTAGGAACACACCATTGTTATGCATTTATGGCCTGGTCTGTTAAAGTGATTTACATCACTTGTACATGTGCCACACCCACTGCTGTGCTGAGAATGGTAATGATAAAAAATATTTGCTAAGTGGTGGTTCTTTTCCATTAATGGACAGGGCAAAGGGGGGCTGACAAATCGTATATAGCTAATTAGGGGGCCACCCTTTGTTATTTGGAGTCCAAGCACCGAAGGTTTGGTCTGCACAATTCATTGTAAGGCAGAAAACAAGAAGGCTTTCAACACCCTACTGTAATTGTTAGGATTCTTCTTCTTTTCTGTCATAAAACAAATTGTGCAGACCAAACCGTAAATCAAAAGCTAGTACTCCCTCCCAATACAGGCAAGTGAGATGGGCCAAAGTGGCCTAATGGTGGCGATATAGTGTAGGGTTTTACGTTTTGTTCAACATCATATAACCTGTGAGTCCTACAATCAAGATTCTTTTCCCCCTGATTCCTTGAGTTCTGCCAAACTAAAAAAGCCTCAAGAACCATTTAGCTCTGTCTACTTAATTTTATTTATTTATTTATTTTTGCTAATTTGCATTATATGCAAAACCTACTTTTGCAAACTATTTCTAGGATTTTTGGCCTATATTCACAAGTTTGGTACCAAACAGTTCACACAAAGTGTGAACCTTAATATTTCTCAAAGACATGCTGAAATATAAACTGTATATCTGCCAAATTTGTGATCAATTAATAATATTCAGAATCTACTTTTGTGAACTAGTCAGGATTTTTGGCCCATCTTCACAATTGTGCTGTCAAATTACTAAGCAGTAATTTGAGTGTGAACCTCAATAATGATCAAAAACATGTTGCAAACAATATGACCACCATACAGTGGTGCTTGAAAGATTGTGAACCCTTTAGAATTTTCTACATTTCTGCATAAATATGACTTAAAACATCAGATTTTCACACAATTCCTAAAAGTAGATAAAGAGAACCCAATTAAACAAATGAGACAAAAATATTATACTTGGTCATTTATTTAAAAGGTATGTGAACCTTTGCTTTCAGTATCTGGTTTGACCCCCCTGTGCAGCAATAACTGCAAATAAATGTTTCATGTAACTGTTGATCAGTCCTGCACATTGGTTTGGAGGAATTCTAGCTCATTCCTCAGTGTAGAACAGCTTCAACTCTTGGATGTTGGTGGTTTTCCTCACATGAACTGCTTGCTTTAAGTCCTTCCACAACATTTCTTTTGGATTAAGGTCAGGACTTTGAATTGGCCATTCCAAAACATTAAATTTAATCTTCTTTAACAATTCTTTGGTAGGTTGAGGATTCTCTAAACCAAAGTTCTATTTTGGTCTCATCTGTCCACAAAACC
Organism: Ictalurus punctatus; assembly: GCF_001660625.3. Lineage (NCBI taxonomy): Eukaryota > Metazoa > Chordata > Actinopteri > Siluriformes > Ictaluridae > Ictalurus > Ictalurus punctatus. The sequence continues at coordinate 10,614,133 of NC_030438.2, forward strand.
TTTTTTCCAATAGTCTTCTGTCTTGTCCACGTGATCTTTAGCAAACTGAAGATGTGCAGAAATGTTCTTTTCGGAGAGCAGTGGATTTCTCCTTGCAACCCTGCCATGCACATCATTACACCATTATTGTTCAGTGTTCTCCTGATGGTGGACTCATGAACCACCACATTGACATTAGTCAATGTGAAAGAGGCCTTTAGTTGCTTAGAAGTTAACCTGGGTTCCTTCGTGACCTTGAGGACTATTACACATCTTGCTCTTGGAGTGATATTTGTTAGTCGACCACTCCTAGGGAGGGTAACAACTTTTTCTCAGGTCCTCAAAAATCTCCTTTGTTCATGCCATGATACATTTCCACAAACATGTGTTGTGAATATCAGACTTTAATAGATCCCTGTTCTTTAAATAAAACAGAAGCGTCACTAACACAAACCATACCACACTGTCATCCCATTGATTGAAAACATCTGACTCTAATTTCACCTTCAAATTAACTGCTTATCTTAGAGGTTTGCATAATTTTGCCACTGACAGATCGTATATTGTAATATACGACAGACATGACAGATATGACAGACATATTGTAATACTGCTGCCTACCAATAAATCATTCCAAGGCAGATAATTTATTCAAACAGTTATAATACATGATATATTAGATGGTTATGCACAAAACTTGGTTATACACAAAACTTGGGCAGTGGTGGCTCAGTAGTTAAAGGCTCTGGGTTACTGATCAGAAGGTCAGGAGTTCAAACCCAAGCACTGCCAAGGCCCATAACCCTCAATTGCTCAGCTGTATAAACGAGATAAATTTAAGTCGCTCTGGATAAGGGCGTCTGCCAAATGCCGAAAATGTAAATGAAATGTAAAAATGGAAAGGTAAACTTGAAAGGTGTATTTAGGGCTAGATTCTGAGGATTTGTACTGTGGTGTGGTCAACCTCAGGGGGTGTGGTTAAGTTCAAGTGCATTTTTCTCACATACCATATGTCTGAGTGAGTTAGGTGGTTCTGCCTTGTATACCTTCTTTTAAATTAATAATAATTAATTACACAATTCTGAAAGAAATGCAAATAAAAACTTTATTCACTCTATTTCAACAAGTTGTTTCACAGTAACTGGTCTCATAAACAGAAAACACATTACTCAAATTAAAATTAACTAAATTCTGAAGATTAAATTAAGATTTCTTTACTGAATGTTATTATTTCAAATTAACATTGAATTCTAAAAAACCTCTGGTTAGGCTCACATTCACTCACCACAAACAAAATCATTTCTACTTCATCACTGAACAACAAACTGGTAACATTAACTGGATATGAAACATACTACTCTACAAATATATTTTTCTGTGCAATATATACCTTTTTTTGGTCAAATATATATACCTTTTTTAGGTTCTTTCTTTTGTACTCGATGCCAAAACTGCTGCTTCACTGATGCAGCATCCGGTGTAAAAGAACTCATTCATTAACATGCATGCAAAAAATGCTCTACTGTAGCATGCGGTGTAAAATTTTAGCAGTGCAGAGCTTACAAACTGCAGATTTGTCTTCATTGTCACCTAATTCAAAGTCATTCGAAACAAGAGTCATCTTCTTTACACACAGCACGAATTCGATGTGTTTTGCCTTTATCGGCTGATACCGATTATTGGCTGATACATCTCTACTGAGTATGTCTATAACTTCTAATCTCCTGGGGTTTTCACACAAACGGGCTGTAGAGTTTACTCAGAATGCAATAAAGAAAAAAAAAAAACATCCAGTGAGCAGCAGTTCTGCGGATGGAAAAGTTGATGTTGAAAAAAGGTCACGGAGAATGGCCAGACGGGTTTGAGCATGACACAAAGGCTACAGTAGCTCCGACAACCACCCTGTATGATTGCGGTGAGCAGAAATGCATTTCAGAATGCAAAACACATTGAACCTTGAAGCGGGTGGGCTACGACAGCAAAAGACCACATCAGGTTCCACTGCTGTCAGTCAAAAACAGAAATCTGAGGCTGCATTGGGCACAGACTCACCAAAACTGGACAGTTGAAGACTGGAAAAATGTAGCCTGGTCTGATGAATCTTGATTGCTGCTGAGTCACACAGATGGTAGAGTCAGAATTTCACAGCAACAGCATGAATCCATGGACCCAACCTACCTTGTATCAACAGTCCAGGCTGGTGGAGGTGGTGTAATAGTGTTTTCTTGGCATACTTTTGGACCAGAAATACCAATCATCACTTGAATGCCACAGCCTATTTGAGTATTGTTGAGGAACATCTCTTCATAGCCACAATTTACCCATCTTCTACTAGCTACTTCCAGCGTGATAATGCACCATGCCACAAAGCAAAAGTCATCTTAAACTGGATTCAAGAACATGACAATGAGTTCATGACAATGTTCTTCAGTGGCCTTCCCATTCACAGGATCTAAATCCAATAAAACACCTTGGGATATGGGTGATTCGCAGCATGAAAGTACACTCCTGCAGTAATTTTGTGATGCAATTTTGTCAACATGGACTCTCAACGGAATGTTTCCAACATCTTGTGGAATCCATGCCATGAAGAATTGAGGCTGTTGTGAGAGCAAAGGTGGCCATATCCAGTATTAGTATAGTGTTCTTAATAAAGTATATTGCAATAGATACAATATCTGTGTTGAATACGTGTATTATGATACAATTTATCACAATAATGTCATATTGTCGTATCACCCAACCCTATTCTTTAGGCGATAAGGTTACCAAAGAAGTAGGGAGTATGACTGTCTTTCTACAACTATTCTTATGCATGCAGATCCAAAGAAAAGGTCTAGATTCTATTTAACACTTGTGTACAACCACAGCTCCATCCTCTCTACACTCACATCTGAGGGGGCTTTCACACTGGTTGTTTAGTCTGAAACAGAGCACGGTTTGTATGAAAAATTGGTAATGTGAAAATGAGTGTGCAAAGATGAGTTTTAGTTACACCTTTGTGCAAACAACTGGTTCTGTTATTTCCAATTTTCTTTTATCTTTTTTTTTAAAATTATTTTTACATTTCAGTTGTGGCCAAAAGTGTACATACCGTACACCTAGGCTAAAGACATTTCAAAGTTATTTCAAAGTGATAAATAAGCTTTACAGATCTTTATTGGAAAGGGTTTAAACAACGTTTTTCATGCTTGTTCAATGAACCATAAACAATTATTGGACAGGCACCTGTGGAACAGTCCTTAAGACACTAACAGTTTACAAGTGGTAGACAATTAAGGTCACAGTTACAGTAACTTAGGAATCTAAAGAGACCTTTCTACTGACTGAAAAACACTAGAAGAAAGATGCCTTGGGTGCCTGCAACACCTGTGTCACAATAATACCATAGGCCTGCTACAGGGAGGCATGAGTATTTCAGATGTCCCCCGCCCTTTTGTTCAGGGTCTCATTATTTCATTTCTGTTTGTCAAATGTCTGCGAAACTTGTTCAGTTTATGTCTCAGTTGCTGAATCTTTTTATGGTAATACAAATATTTACACGTTAAGAAATTTACTGGAAATAAAAGCATTTAAATGTGAGAGGATGTTTCTTTCTTTGCTGAGTTTAATAGTGAAGAGTCAGATTTTTTCAGCTTTATCAGATTTTCAGTGTGTCAAATGTTTACATACACTTTGACAGTATTTCGAGTCATTGCCTTTTAATTGCTTGAACTTGAATCATACACTTCAGGTAGCCTCCTCTCTCAGACACACTTTCAGCTCAGTCCACTTTTTTTTAACTTTCAGATTGATGCTTTGAGGTGTGGTAACATGAATTGTGAAAAACTGAGATTGAATATATTTAGCCTAGGTGCATGTAAACGTTTGGCCTCAACTGTATTTTGTATTTAGTTGTTGTTTTATTTTAATCAGTGACGAACAAAATTAACACTGAGTCAGTAATTGTACAGCCACAAAGTGCAACTTTATGGTAGGTGTAGCGGATGTGTTATAGACTTAATAAAAATGTAATAAATTGACATTAACAAACAAATGTATGCCATTAATTTACCCATAATAACCCACAATGCCAAATCGAAACCATGTTTAGATATATTTGCATATTTATTGAAAATCAAAAACTTAAATATCTCATTTAGATGAGTCTTCTGACCCTTTTTTCCATCTCTCAAACCCAAAGCCCATAGACCAAAACCAGCCCATAGCCTCGTTTTATCTGGCCTTCATGAACTTGGAAAAAATTATTCTGAAACAACCCAGAGTAACCTACTGCAACATTTTCACACTGCAGAATTTACATCAGTGCCATAGTACAATTGCCATTGTACTGTACAGTGTGCAAGCTTGCTGTGCTTAACTGAAACTGATCAGCTGCAGTCTTTTTTTCCCATCTGAAGGGCAGTTATTATAAATGGCCATATATAGTGCAGTCTGGTTTCTGCTGAGGCAGGCTTGTCCATTGTCTGAAACGTGATTTAAATCCACGCCTTTCTGCTGCGAAAGTCACACTTGCACTTAAAAACAACTCCGCATCATGCTGTATGTTGGGCTAGCAGTGGTGAGGAAATATATCAAATAAAGTTATGATTTTCCTGATCTATACAATTTTATTAGTAAGTGTGACATGCTTGCGCATTTAGGTATGTCAGACAAGGGCTGGACGATATGACCTAAAATCAAAATCTCAATTAACTGAACATTTTACCTCGATTATGATTAATGAATGATTATTATTATTTTTTTTTTGCTTTGGGTTCCCCCCCTCATAGTTTACTGACAAGGTTTGTACTGTAAATATGCTCAACTATTAAAAGTGGGATATTTTTTTCTAATGAAAGTGTGCATTTCTTATCTTCGTGATTTTAAAATAATTGAAGGAAACAAACTATTAAACTACTATAAACTATCGACCTACTTGACCAGATATCAGATGTGGCTGCAAAGTGCAGACTTTAGTTCAGCAGCTACCTTTTTACGACATGTTTTGTACATATTGGGCAGCGCAGTTTGGAAAAAATATGGTCGCGATGGCACAGTGTATTGTCTGTCGAGAGTTTTAACGAGGTGTTTAAACCCACTGCGTGCCACTGTAGCTATGGGAGCCATATCCTTTGCGATGTAATAACAAATGGCATCAGTTATTTATTTCAGTCTTCTTGAGTCCTTTTCATATTGTGTAGCATTTTTTAAATGTGTATTAAAAATGTTATCGACACCTGCTTTGTGGAGGCACTTGTTGCTGGGCTCTTGTCAGTCTCTCTTTATTTGAGCCATGCAATGTTCATATTCGATAACATGATTTTCAGTAATGTTTACATTTGACGTCATTTTGTCTTCTTTACTATAGCCAAAATGCATCCAAACGACAGACACTGCGTTTTCTTTGGTACAAGCTGCACAAGTTGGTATATGCTTTGGTTCGTCACCAAGCTGAAAGGTGAACCTTTGCCCCAGTGTGAGGTTCTGTGCACTCTGGAGAAGGTTTTCTTCAAGGACCTTTCTGTATTTGGCTCCATTCACCCGTCCCTCAATTCTGACCATTCTCACCATCTCTGCCACTGAGCAGTAACCCCGCGTCATGATGCTAGCACCACCATGCTTCAGCATACAATGAGTGGTGTGACGGCGGGCCTGCAGCTCACATGCACAAAAGCCAGTAGCTAAAATGGATATAAAAAGCCTATACACCCCTGTTAAAGTTGCAGGTTTTTGTGAAGTAAAAGAATGACACTAAGATAAATCATGTCAGATCTTTTCCCACCTTTAATGTGCAATTGCAAAGTATACATATAAAGGGAAAAACAATCAAAAAAATTTAAGGGAAAATAAATAAATAAATAAAACTTACAATAGCCTAGTACCATTAGTGTACACATCCATAAACTAATACTTTATTGAAACACCTGTTGATTTTATTACACCATTCAGTCTATTCTGGAAGGACTATCGGCATAGCACATCTTTACTTGGCAATATTTTCCCACTCTTTCTTGCAAAAACATTCTAGATCCATCAAATTTTAAGGGCATCTCCGGTGCACAGCATGCTTCACCTCACCCCCCAGATTTTACTTGGATTCAGGCAATTCAAAAACATTGATTTCCTTTGGGTAAGCCATTCCTTTGTTGATTTGGATGTATTGATGTATTGGATGGTCACTATCATACTGAAATTTCAAAGGTGAAATTCCTTTTCATATTCAGCTTACTAGCACCTGGTACTAGCAGACCATGTTTTGCACTAAAATAGGCTGGTATTTGTAGTAGGGATGTCACGATACCAAAAAACTAGTAGCCGGTACCAATACCACCAAAAGTACATGATACTCAATATCAAAGTTGATACCTCGGTGTGGTATAAAAATAAAAATTTTAAAAATAAAATTAAAAACTCTTCTGGAGGACATCCTCCTCTGAGTGGTACTGGCAAAAAGAGGGAGAGAGAGGGATATTTTAGTTATCAAACACTGTCCGACAATGACTAATAAAACAGTGGAGGCTACAAGTGCTAAGGTGCACTCCTAAACACCTACACACACACACCCCTTATACTCTGAATCCAAGCATTAGTTTAAATTCACTGATTAACATTTCAATAATTATTTGTGACATTAGGCTACATTTTGCTGACAGGACACGGGCTGAATGGCGATGCATGGTGGCCCATTAGGAGGTAGTTTACAACACTGCAATGCATTAGGGTCGTTAACAAATAACTGGCTATCGCAAATATGACATGGGGCATAACGTTAGCTGGTTTCACAGCCACAATGCCAACTGCCTTAAACAAACATAATATAGGGCCAGTCATTCAGGTGCTTCGCCAAGTTCGAGGTGTTTCCTCGCCTTGTTTGAAATGAACGATAGCAGCGGTAGCACACCGGCTTCAGAGCATCAATTATATGTTTGTTGTCATCTGCCTCTAATTCGAAGTATTCCATATTTGACTCCTACTACCTTTCCTCTCAACGAGTCAGGGCGGAGCTAAACTTGTCGCCATCTTCTGTAGTTTTTCCCGTGTGCTGTAGGCGTTCTTCTTCTTCTTTACTACTTGTGGACCAACAAAAACACTTGTGCGTATTTGCTGCCCAAATCAATTCCAGAACTGCAAGCTCGGTACCTTCATTACCAACGAAACCAACGCTACTGCAGAAAAACAAGTACCGTCATGTTTTAAGAATGTTGGTACCGACTTGGTACCGAAGTATCGGTTCTTGTGACATCCCTAATTTGTAGCTATTCATGATACTCTCCAACTTAAAAAAAACCCTGCAGTTCTGGCTGAAGAAAAGCAGCCCTAAAGCATAATGCTGCCACCACCATGCTTCACCGTGGGTATGGTGTTCTTTTGGTGATGTCCTTTTTTGCGCCAAATATACCTTTTGGAATTGGTCTCATTAGACCAGAACACAATTTGCCACATGGTTTAGGGTGATTTATTTGGGCTTGGATGTTTTTTTGTGAGAAAGGGCTTCCATTTAAACACCCTACACTGTAGCCTAGACCAGGGGTTCCCAAACATTTCCAGGGCAAGACCCCCCAAATGGCATTAACATTTGACCGAGGCCCCCCTTTTGAAGATGTATTTAAAACACATTAAAAATATTGACTTCTGAATATAACCCCCCCCCCCCCCCTTTTTTTTATTTATAAATAATTACATCTTACATCTTTACATTACATTAGGAATTGATTGTGTGTGTGTGGTTGTCTGAGAGTGAGAATTTATTTTTCACACCAAATTGTTGAGGCCCCTGGGCGGCCCCCACTTTGAAAACCACTGGCCTAGACATGCGAAGAACATGAAAGATTGTGGTCATATTCTGAGAGTAATCAATACTTACCAGATATTCCTGCAGCTCCTTTAATGTTGCCGTTGGTCTCCCTGGTAAGTTTTTGTCCTTTTGTAAATTTTGGAGGGACATGCTGTTCTTGGTGATGACACTGTGGTGCTCCATTTTCTCCACTTGTTGATGATGGCCTTCATGGTATGTCTAATGTTTCTGAAATTTTTTGTACCCCTCTCATAATCGATTCCTTTCAACAGTGAGACCCTATACAGGCTTCGTCTTTGTCTTTTTGCAAGAACCAAGAAAATCAGCTGTTTTTCAGCTGAAACAGCTGTTCTTTATTTGGGGTTAATCAGAATAATTTAACTGATGACGGCTGTATGATAATTACTTTTGAACATGAGATTGAATGTGATTGGTTCATGCTTAACACAGCCACATCCCAATTATGAAAGAGTGTGCACAGTTATGCAACATGGTTATTGCAACATTATTTTTCCCCTAAAATGTTTGATTGTTTTTCACTTAATTTTTTATACATTTTATACATTTCACACTAAGGGTGAGAAAAGTTCTGACATGATTCACCTTGGCTTAATTTTTTCATCACAAAAACCTGCCATTTTAACAGGATTGTATAGACATTTAACATCCACTGTAGGGATGGTATTAGTAGCCAGTGAACAAAGCGTACCTGGGTTTGCCATACATAGAGCATGGAGTTCAGCCCCAATAAGTGCAATTTTTGCCTCATCAAACCAACGAATCTTTTTCCTTATAGTCTGCCATATGCTTTTTGCTCAGGAGTGGCGTTCATCTAGCCACTCAATGTTCTCCATGGATTTCATGGCTTAGATTTTGGGCTGACAATCACTGTGAACTGTGGGACCTTATATACACACACAGGTGTGTGCCTAAATGACATCCAATCAATTTAATTTGCCACAGGTGGACCCCAGTCATGTTCTAGAGGCATCCCAAGATAATCATGCAGGATGCATGAGCTCCATGTGGAGAGCCTTAGCCAAGAGTCCGAATACTTATCTAAATATTTTAGCTTTTATTTTTAATAAATTTGCAAAAAACTAAAGTCATGTTTTTCACTTAGACATGATCTTGTTCTTATTTTTGAGGAATTCAGGCTAAGCAGTTTAGCTGATTAACAATGCTGTTGTATCTATAAACGTGTTTTCTTTTCATTTATGGCCACCCCAGGAATAATCAAAGATTGACAGAGCATGGATGACACATTCAACTTGGATTTGAGGGTTATAAAAACCCGAACTATTGCAGTTCCTGTGAATTACGCAAGAGACATCAGTTGGGGCTATTAACACTGCACAACTATACCCAGAAGTAATTATTTCAACCACTTAGTGTTTGTTAAAATGACTGTCTAAATGACAAGGCTTTTTACCTTGAGTATAATCTTGACTTCATCTTTAGAGCAGTTATCAAGTCGGGTCAATCGATATTCCAGCCATTGCTGGACAACAGCTCTCTGCTCAGCTGAATCTCCCAGCAGTTCTCTTCTTTTCGCCTCATGTACAAGGTTGGAGCTGATGGTTGCCAAACCAACCAAAGACAGACCATTGTTGTTCTGCAGAACAGGGATCTAAAAGTAAAAGATACAGGATAATCACTGGCTTAGTGAGCTTAAAAAAATCAGCAGTTCGAACAGGTGTGGACATACCGTATTATAAATTCATTAGGTAGCCCATCAGCCAGTGTGCTGCTCAGTCTCATGTTCTATTTGCCTGGCAGTCCACATAACTAGTCTAAAAAGTGTTAACTAGCATAATTCAAAATTAAGACAAAGGTAATTATGTGCATTATAATAAAGAAAATAAATGAGGTATTAAATCTCTGAAGGGACAAAATTATGTAGCCATAGACTTCATCCTCCCCTGATAATGTCTCTTGTGACAAAGCATTGCGTTGCATTCTCAACAAAAAGGCAGCACGACTTTGGCTAACATTATAGCTTTCAGTTATGATATTCTCTCGTAGCACTCTCATGATTTTCATTTCAACATAAATTACATTAAAATTTGTAATGTGTCCTAAAAGTTCAAGTGAATTAAACCACGGACAACTGTCAATCATGATAAACAATAAAATTGCCCTGGGTGTGTGTCAAGTAAATAACACACAAAAAACCCCCCAAAAAAACAAGGTGTTTAAGTTCTTCTGAATAACAAAACGTCCATTGTCTAATACTATGGTTATTAACCATTTCTTATTTCCCCTTTTAATTCACCACACACATCTATTAGCAAGCACCATACACACTTATCCCTATTCATTGCATGCATAGCAAAATTAGGTGGAGTTGTCCAAAAAGCTGTATTTAAAAATTGTCAGATTTACAATTGAGTACAAAAGTTTGCATCCACAATGATTTCTAGGGAATGAAATCTTAATTTCAAACTTTTATATACAAGAAAGAGAAGTTAAAAATAAAATGTTGGTGGATGCTGCAACAAAACTGTGTAAATAAATCTGTGGCTTATTATTATTATTGTTATTATTATTATTTTATTACAAGAGATCACAATCCAACAATGTCAACTTGTGTTCTGTGTTGGAAAGTTCAGGAATAAAAAGCTCCGTGACTAATAAGTAAAATGTATATGATTGTTAAAGCTGCAGCACTGACATTTTGCCTCTCCATCACCATCTCTGTTTGATTCATAAAATTGCAAGTTACTTGCAGAGTTTTTATTTTATTTTATTTTTTTAAAAGTGGGTTGTGCTTAGGCACTGCTCCACCACATGGATGAATCTGATGGTTTGAGGTATACTTAAGAGTTGCCAAGTCTGATTATAATATGTGACTTTGGGCTTCTTTTTTTCTGAAGTCACTTGGAAAAAAATCATGAGTCGCGGGTTGCGGTGTTTTGGGCGGTGTCCCCCGCATTCACGGTGGTTATTTTCCCCAATGCATTGACACTGTCTGCTCACAGCCTTACAATAATATCAGTGCTGTAGTGTATTTCACCCTCCCACAATTATTACGGGTTATGCATATAAAGCATAACATACTCATATATACTAATAGTAGTTAAAGTTGTAATGTAATCTCCTTTTCCATCTCAATCATATTCTGCTTGCAGGTGATCAGAGATGAGTAGATAGTGCATGTCCTCCCCATAAGCTTTGTTGCCATTTAATGATTTTTAATCATTAAATTAACCTCGAGATGGTAGTTACAACCATCGACTCGGATAAACAAGTTGCAAAACATTGATAAGGTAAGCCTCAACAAAGAATAAATGAAGTATTAGGGAGTAATTGTTTAGGGAGTAATTTTTGTGGATGCAATAGCAATATTGCACTAGCAATGTTATAAATCCATAAATAAATTAAATCCATAAATAAAGTTGTGTGTAATAAAGTGGAATGTCACAGGAAAGAAGTATTGAACACGCTAAGAAAAAGCAATTCACCAAGGAAAGGTAAGGCAAGGAACCAGCTGGAATCGTAAGTAATTATACCTCCTATCTGTGCAAATTAATATCAGCTGGGTTAGTAAATTGATGGTCTACAAAAAGGCTTTTCGTTACCAAGGTGTCACCCAAGAAACATCTCTTGATGGGTAAAAGCAAAGAGCTCTCCCAAGACCTTCTCAACCTTATTGTTGCAAAACATATTGATGGAATTGGATACAGACATATTTCAAAAACTTCTGAATCCTCCAGTATGCACCATTGGGGCCATAATCCGCAAGTGGAATTAGTCTGTCATCAACCGGCTATGCAAAGGAGCTCCTCGCAAGATTTCTGTCCAGGGAGTCAGAAGAATAGTCAGAGTAGCCAAAGAATCAAGGACAACTTGGAAAGAGCTCCAGAAACACTTGTAGGCAGCAGGTACCATCGTCAGAGAGAAAACAATAGGCAAGGCACTCCACTGCTCATACTCACCCGGCAAGACTCCATTACTAACGAAAAAGGCACGTCAAAGCTCGTTTAAAGATTGCTACAATTCATTTGGACAAGCCTATGAAATAATGGGAGAGTGTAATCTGGTCATACTATACACCATGTTTCGAGAAGAAATGGCACTGCACATCACCAACAGTGAAGTTTGGAGGTGGAAGCATCATGATGTGGGGCTGTTTTTCATCTCATGGTACTGGCAGACTTCATATAATTGAAGGAAGGATGATTGGAGCCCTTTACCGGGATATTCTTGAGAAGAATCTGCTACCATCCACCAGAATGATGAAGATGAGACATGGGTGGACCTTCCAGCAGGACAACAATCCAAAGCATACGGCAAAGGAAACCCACAATTGGTTTCAAAGAAAAAAAAAATCAAGGCGTTACAATGGCCCACCTGACTGGAAATCCAACTGAACAAGATTTAAAGACAATATGTTTAGAAGAATGGGCCAAAATCACACCTGAATACTGCGGCCGATTAATTTCTTCATACAGGAAACGTCTTGAAGATTGCAAACAAAGGCTTCTCCAATAAGTATTAAATAAATTTCAGTTAACGTGTTCAATACATTTTTCCCATGTCATTCCACTTTTACACATAACTTTATTTATGGACTTTAATGTTGTAAATTCTTTATATTTCCGGATTTCTTGAGTTAATACTGATGTCTGGTGAAAATTTCATGTGAATAGCCTCATTGTAAATATATTTACTGAAAACAATGTTGATGCGTGCAATACTTATTTCCCCCACTGTATATGCACAAACACACACATGCATACACATATATAATCTGTGTGTGTATCTATCTATCTATATATATAGATACACACACACACACACACACACACACACACACACACACACACACACAATGTGTGTACATGCATACACACACACACAAACATGAAAAAATGCTGTTCCAAAATGCAGTTGAGAATGTCCCAAAAGAAACTCATGGTCGCTGAAAACACAGTGTACTCCATAGGATTATTATGTAAAACAGGTGCTGACCGCTTAAAAAAAATTATGCAGCTTCACCAAACATTGTGTATTGTGCATCATTTCCCACTACTGTCCCTGACACAGGTAGTTTTCTTGCCTTGTCTGCCTACAAAATTTGCATTTCTTTTTGTTTTCTATTGCATATTATGCCAGAACTTATTTATTATTTTGCTGTGAAATTATATATATATTTTAGGGCTGTCAACATTAATGCATTAACGCATGCGATTAATCAAAAAAAATTGTGTTATTATTTTTTTTACCACAAATTAATCATTTGACAATTAAGTTTGACCCCAACTTCTTCCCGTTATAGGAGACAGTGTCCACTCTGCTGAACGGCAAGTTTCGTTAAAAAATCTTCCAGATGGAAGTTTTGATAAAACCAAAGTTATGTGCACTTATTGCAGTGATGAACTGTCCTTCCACCGAAGCACGACAAGCTTGAAGTACCATCTTCAGGCGAAACACATTTTTGCTGATGTTAGCAAAGATGCTAGTGCTGAGACAGGGTGAACAAGCCGTGCTCGTCAAACGACACTGGCGGAGTGCAACCGGGGCAAGTTTGTCAACAAAATGACAACAGCAAAGCTAAATAGCACAATCGCTAAATGGATCTATTGTTACGAGAATACATGAACTGTACGACGCTGAAAAAGTTAAAGTAAAGAAAGTGACGCAGTTGGCAGAAGGTACTTTTGTTGCACTTACTGGAGACCACTGGACATCAGTAAGTAACCATAACTACCTCGGTGTAACAGCACACATAATCGATGACAGCTGGCAGTTGCACTCATTCGCTTTAGGCGTGTTAAAAACAGAAGAAAGGCATTTTGCCGAAGCATGCGCTAGCCAGTTTCTCAAAGTTGCAAATGAATGGGAGATAATGGGCAAGGTCACAACTACAGGAACAGACAGCGCTCGCAATATAATTGCCGCTGCAAGGAGTCTACCATTCGAGCATGTGCGCATGTGACACAAAGTGTGATCACCGTGGCTTTACGGGACAGCGGATTTGACAGTATTTAAGCCAAGTGCTGTAAAATAGTAGGACAATTCAGTCACAGTCCCGCAAACACAGCAGAGCTGAAAGCTCAGCAAGCCTCTGATGGACTAATAGAGGAGTCCCTCGTCCAGGACGTACCGACGCGTTGGAATTCAACTCTTGAAATGATAAGGCGGATTCAACACAACAAGGATCCACTGAAAGCAACGCTGACATAGCAGAAGCTCAACTTCGCCATGATAACCTCAGCTGAATATGACAGGCTGACAAAGTTGGAAACGGTGCTGGAGCCCTGCAGGTAATGTAATTTCTCTGTCTTCTCCAATTTTACTGATAAAAATAAGTAATTTTTAAGTCATCTAGACATAGTTTAAGGCCTATACCCTAAATAGATGCCATCTGAATGAAAACTGTAGTCATTAAGTCAATTGCATCGTGCTCTGTTTGCACTGTAGGTACATCACTGAGCTCCTAAAAGTATGAAAAGTATGTATCCTGCTCCGTGGTGCTACAGCACTATGTCATCTCCTGCATATAATGGAGGTCTCTGATGTTGGCCCTGCCTACATAGCACGCTTCAAGGCTGCATTCACAAAGGACCTCAACGGGCGAAAGGAGAACTCAAACCTGTGATGGTTAAAGGTGGCAACCGCTCTAGATCCTGGGTTCAAAAACCTTAGGTGCTTGCCCAGAGCGGAGAGGGGAGAGGTGTGGCAAAAGCTGAGTGAGATGCTGAAGGATAGAGAACCTGCACCACAGACCTCTGGAGAAAAAGTGGAGCCAGAGCCACCAAAGAAGAAGATGGCCCTCCTACTCATGGGATCAGAGTCGGAGTCTGATGAAGAGGTACTGGCCACAGATAAATCTCTAGAGAGGTACAAGGCAGAGCCCTGTGTCAACAGAGAAACATGTTGCACAGATGCACACTGACTGAAGTAATTATCTTTAACCAAGAATGTAGAGATTGTTCACTCTCTCTCCTCATAGACATTATGCCATTCCTTTCCTAAAATAGGCCTACTTACTGTTGCATTCATTTGAGTTGATGTTACTATGCAAAAAAAAAATTACAGGTAAGCTATTTGTGACTTTGTAGCAGACATTACTTTGTAACAGTTGTTGGTTTCTGCTAAATATGCCTGCAATTCAAATGGGTGCCTCAACAATTTAAGAGATTGTTATTGAACACTTGTTAAACATGTCAATGGTTGCGATAATAAAACTGAAGAATCTGTTTCCTTAAACCAGTTTCTCATGCATTTATTTCAACACTGCACGTTTACAAGTAAATCCTAGTATTTTAAATTTGCGATTAATCATGATTATTCACAGCCCATGACTGTGATTAACTCGATTAAAATTTTTAATCGATCAACAGCACTAATTTATATATATATATATATATATATATATATATATATATATATATATATATATATATATATATATATATATATATATATAAAATTTGGATGAAACATCATTTAAAGGTGACACATATTTTAATGGGTCCACATATATCCAATATCAAATCTCCCCTTCATCTCTAAGATTTTAGAAAAGGTTGTAGCAAAGCAGTTATGCTCGTACTTAGATAGGAATAACATTCATGAAATGTATCAGTCAGGATTTAGACCTCATCATAGCACAGAGACAGCGTTAGTTAAAGTAGTAAATGACCTTCTACTGACTTACGATCAGGGTTGTGTCTCGCTGCTTGTGTTACTCGACCTTAGTGCAGCTTTTGATACTATAGATCACACTATTCTACTTGATAGATTAGAAAATGTTGTTGGTATTAAGGGAACAGTCCTCTCCTGGCTCAGGTCTTATCTGACCGATCGTTATCAGTTCGTAGATGTAAATGGTGATTTCTCCATGCGTACTGAGGTTACTTTTGGAGTTCCACAGGGTTCTGTTTTAGGCCCACTGCTCTTTACTTTATATATGCTACCCCTAGGTCAAATTATTCGTAAACATGGAATTAGCTTCCACTGTTATGCTGATGATACACAGTTGTATGTTTCAGCGAAGCCAGAGGACAGACAGAAGCTTAGTAAAGTTGAGGATTGTATAAAGGACATTAGACATTGGATGTTAAATAACTTCCTTCTACTTAATTCTGATAAAACAGAAATACTTTTATTAGGCCCACGTGTAGCTAGAAGAAATCTTTCTGATCACATGGTTACTCTGGATGGTCTTTCTGTTTCATCATGTACAGCAGTTAAAGACCTTGGCGTGATTATTGACTCCAGCCTATCATTTGATGCTCATGTAGATAATATTACTAGGATAGCCTTCTTTCATCTCAGAAATATTTCTAAAATAAGAAACATATTGTCACTACATGATGCGGAAATACTAGTTCATGCATTCGTCACCTCTAGATTAGATTACTGTAATGCCATACTGTCTGGATGTTCCAGTAGGAATATAAATAAGCTCCAGTTAGTCCAGAATTCAGCTGCTAGAGTCCTAACTAGAACTAGAAGATATGACCATATCACACCGATATTATCAATACTGCATTGGCTCCCAGTAAAATCTCGCATTAATTATAAAATACTTTTATTAACCTATAAAGCACTAAATGGTCTCGCGCCACAATATCTAAGCAACCTTTTGGTTTTATATGATCCGCCACGCCTACTTAGGTCAAAAGATGCAGGCTATTTGACGGTACCTCGAATAGTGAAGGCTACAGCAGGGGGAAGAGCTTTCTCTTATAGAGCCCCACAGTTATGGAACAGTCTTCCTATTAGTGTTCGGGACTCAGACACAGTCTCAGTGTTTAAGTCTAAGCTTAAAACGTATTTGTTTACTCAAGCCTACCCTGACTAGATTCTGTTCTACTACTTCGCAGTCATAATTATCTTTTTTCTCCCTCTCTCCTTTCGCCGAGCCCCACACGAATTTATGGAGATACTAGAGATCCAGATCCTTTCTGCCTCTGGATGGAGCTCAAATCTTCTCTAATTCCAGACTGCTGGGACTACGGCTGCTCCT
>NC_030438.2:10635868-10700868 GCF_001660625.3 Ictalurus punctatus
CCAAATTCTTTCCCACAGAATATGATAGAATCTTCACCAACAGGTTATTTTACATGGGTATGTAACACCTACAGGTCATTTTGAAAATTTTTATTTTATTTTATTTTATTATAATTATTATAAAATCACAGAGATACTTTGGTAATAATTACAATGTACTCTATGTAAAACAAATCCTGTTTAGATAGGTCCCAAGTCTCAGTGGTGGAGGACTGATCCTTATGAAGACTGGTAAAGCTAATATTATGAAGACACAAATGGAACAATAGGTGGCAATGCTCAGACAAAGTTTATAAGGGGATCAGGTAAGAACTGTGTGTGTGTGTGTGTGTGAGTGATGGTACTATGTGACTGCATTGGTCTACTCTCTCTCTCTCTCTCTCTCTCTCTCTCTCTCTCTCTCTCTCTCTCTCTCTCTCTCTCTCTCTCTCTCTCTCCCCAACCTACTTATCTTCAGATAACTTTGTCAGATCGTCAACCAAACTCTCCACTGGGAGCTCAGCCCAAAGCCCATTAAGAGAGAATAAACCTGGGCCTTGCTGGCCACAGACAGCCAATACCTTTCCCCAAACATCACTATGACAACATTAACTGGGCTCTGTTACTGCCCCCAAAGCAAGCTAGAAGTAGCTAATTACATTTCCCACCACTGCCAACAGCCTTTGTTTCAGTGATTACAAAGAAATAGGATGGAATCACTTTCCCCAGACCAGATGTACGACAAGTTTAACACATCTGTAATTGTGTTGTGGATCTTGGCACACAAGGTGGACTGGTGGAAATCAACGAATATTAAAATGGCTTGGTTACAGCATTAGCAGAGGAGAAGAGCAGAGTGAGTGTGATAAGTTTTTGCTGTGTTATAACTCACAATATTGTTACATTCATGTTATATTCATGGAGTAGAACAGAGGTCAACTGAAGCAATAAATGACAGAAAGAAGAGCGAGTAATGGAAAAACTTCAAGGAAATTTGGTCTCCAGAAAGCAGCCTTTCATATTCCAGCCTTATCAGTGTTTTCAAACAAATGACATTGATTAATCACCACACTGTCAAAACATTTTAGCTATTTTTTAATGCCCTCTTTAATTCTGGTGCTGTTTTGTAAGCTCATGAACCCATTGCTGATGAAGGATCCTTCTTGTCTAAGGATTATGCCCATATCTCTATCACATTTGTTGGTCTCATTTTCGGTCAAAAAGGTTGCCACTGATGATCTGGACTGTAAAGGGGCCAAGGAACCATCCTCTCACCTCCCCCTTTTCTGTGTCAGTGACACCCTAATTTAATGGGTTAATGACCCAGAACTAACAGCAGCCCATTCATTTGGCTCTATCAAAGTCAATGTCTCTTTCTCTTTCATTCTACACTCACATTATGCATCTACATCTCTATTTCTTTATTGTGTTTGACAGACAGATATCTGAACCTAGGTTCACAGATCTAGCGACCTTACTTGATCAGAGGTTGTGTGTATACTGAATGCATCAGTCAGGCCCAGGTGCTGAGTTGCCACATGACCTGAACAGCTTGGTAGCTTTTTATTTGTGTCATTTCTTTTTGCTAATAGAAAATAATTAATGATACCATACACAAAAGGACACTAAAATAATGAAATAAAATAATAAAAATACTCACAAACACTAGGTATACAGTACAGTTATGATAGGATGGTTTAACATTTCCTAGTAATTTCCAAGTAGGAATACATATACTAACTTGAGGGCTCAAAGAATAAATGATAAAAGCAGAATCTTCACTTGCGGTGTCAAAATACCACCTGAGAAAAATTAGGAGAGGGAGTTCTGTTGTGTGGGAGGCTGGAAAATCTCATTGTTTAAGGGGATTTGATGCCACAGCACTTGAATATGCAGGGGATGGAATATCTCAGGGAAACATGTGAGGAATGCAAAAGGGTTTTTTTTTTTTGATGCTGAGCCCTAGAGTATCTGTTGCTCTGCTACAGGCATGAAATAGAGCCCACTGTGGTTCTGGCTACAGGCTGAGCTGCTTAATTCAATAATATAAAGCAACCTCAGAGTGTGCAGATAATCCGAATCCCAGACAAAAAATAATTGGAGAGTCATAAAACCAGAAAAAATGGACATTATAGAGAACAATGACATATACTGATTGTTTTTATGAATGATACACTATTTTTTTTTATATGCTCTTACAAGTTTAGCAAGTGTGTTTGGATGCTGAGTAATTTATGTAACATTATGTAAATTTTTTTCATAACTATCCGATAGCAGCTGAAACCATGGGTAATTTTTAGTTAAATTTTTAGTCTGTTTATAATCATACACACACACATTACACACACACACATATATATATATATATATATATATATATATATATATATATATATATATATATATATATATATATATATATATATATATATATATATATATGAGAGAGAGATTCTATAATTATAAACTATAAATGTATATAAGAATAAATGATAATTGAGGATATATATATTCTCATTTATTCTTATATACATTTATAGTTTAAAATCATATAATCTCTCTCTCTCTCTCTCTCTCTCTCTCTCTCTCTCTCTCTCTCTCTCTCTCTCTCCCTCCCTATAATGCCCTAAGGGCTAAAGGCACTTCTTGAATTGGGGCTTTAAAAACAGCCATCTGCATTTAGGTTGTCCATCTGTTAATTTCCTATTTGCATTATCCATTTAAAGAGAGAAACTACTGATGCTTATCACATGGATGCACTTACAATGATGATGTCATCATGCTGTGACCGGGTGTCATCATGCTGTGACTGAGTGCCAGTCAGACAGTACGTCCACAATTCCAATAAATACATTTATAAAAAATACTAAAATGGTGCACTGTGGGAACTAAGCAAGTAGACTACATTCTAGGGAGAAACCCTTAAAGATTCTATGTAGAACCTTACAAAAATAACCATACAAAGAAGCCCAGACCAACTTAGTTTTTCCTAAGAGTCTATTAAATAATAAAACAATTAACTACTAAATTTTTGCAGTGATAGATTAATTGTTAAGCTTCTGAGGTGGTTCTGAGTGATCAAATACAGGACTACCAGAGAGCTGTGGTTAAGGAAAACCATTAACCCTGAACTGTTCTGTTATATGCATAGATTATAGTCCATATTGTAGTAATATTGTTTGGTTTATTTCTGCAAATCAAGTACATGCTTATGTGGACCTTTGCTCTAAACATGACAGTTTAATTCAGTGTATGCCCATGACGTGGCTTGGTTAAACTGTTTGGTACATTTTAATAGTAATAGCACACACAGTTCTATTATTGTAATAATAATACAAGTGAACACACACTCACTCACACACACACACACACACACACACACACACACATGCAGACATATCTCTTTACCTACCTCTGTATCGAGACACACTAGGCCAGGAGTGGCCCTCCTCAGCTCGACTTTATTCTTGTCAAAGCTGTCTGATCGGTGCTTCAATCTCTGTAACAATTTTCTCCTTTTTCCCCTGTCTAGCCAGCTCTGGCTGCCTCTGCTGACAACACTCATATCATTACAGTGGCTCAGCACAACACTACCTATGAGTAGAGCTGACAGGGTAATATACCTATACACCCCCACCCCCATACCCCCCACCCAAACCACACACATACATGCGTGCACACACACACACACACACACACACACACACACACACACACACACACACACACACACACACACACACACCTACCTGTCCATTAAGGCACACACAGAAGAACAGTCCATGCATGCATTAGTGGCCACAGGCCCTTCTTGATTTTCTTCTGATTAGGACCAAATAATAGGTCATTCACTGATTCACATTTTCAGTACCCCATCTCTTCATTGCCAGGGTCAAGTCCTAACTGTCCATCTGTCTTGTTACTCAGCCCTGATTTCTTCCACCAACTACGCATGGTGCTTGGGACACATTCAGATTTGCTCCCACATTTGTGACACTGGCTGCTCTAATGAAGCTGTAGATCTGTATGGGAGATGGAGACAGAAGAGGAGCACCACAGAAGATGGAGAGAAGGAAATGTCACATCCAAGGGAAGGTAGGATCACTGAAGCCTCGCTACTACACGCAACCCCCTTATCCCCCTTTCCCAACATGATTAGAGCAATTACATGTCAAATGTCTGTCATGGTCAATCAGATCAAACCCCTATTTGGCAAGCAAGGATTGACTCTGACCTGCCTCAGTCTAATGCAGCAAAGGATGTTCTTCACACACACACACACGAATAAACTTATCAATGCACATACATACCAGCTCATACATATACAACACATGCATTGGTCAGTGGTCATTGGTCCCACCTCACACAAATACAACAGGAACAGTGTTTACTTACAACTATTGTCTCTGTTTCTTTCCATGATAACTGACCTATCCACCTCATTCAATATGGCTAGACCTTATACTTCCTCACACTTTTTATCTCACCCCCTCCCCCTTCTTTGGCTCTATCTCTTATTCTACTCATCACTAGAGTCTGATGTCCTTTGCCAGGTTGTTATTACAGAGAGAAGCTGAAGAAGCTAATTTCCCTTATGAAGCTTATGAAGAAATGATCTCAGATCAACTTCAGCTAAATTCATTGCTCACAGGGAGAAAACCAACACTAGTGTACTGATTATTGTATATGCTATAGGCCCAAAACGACAAATAAATAATAATCATATAAGATCAAACATTCATATAAGTTTATTAGTATGTTTTGCAGTTTATTTTACCGGTCTCATATTTGCATCACAGAGGCATGTGAATTGGTATTAATGTTCTTGAGGATGATACCAAAATTGAAGCAAATTGTCATTAATGTAGTGCTTTTTCTTTAAAAAAGAGTTTCCTTTTCTAAAAATGTCTTTACATTCTGATCATTTTGTCATGGTGTCTTTGCCTTGCTGTAACAATAATATAACTACATTATAGGACTTTGTGTGCTCTTTTTACACTTGAATATGAATATGAACATGAACACTGAAAATAGGGAGCAGTGGCAATCTGTTAGTTACATCCAGAACGTACATTGCTGCAGGCCTCTTCCTATCCTATCAGCCAACCTCTCATCATCCTTGCGGTTCCTGCTCTATTTATATGTTTTTCATATTTTTCTTTTCATTTATTTGCAAACTGGAAATGACAACTGGTTTATAGCGGAAGACAAAGGAAATATTTGTTCTAGACAAACCCCTGTAATTACACACAATCTATTCAATCTAAAGTTGAATCTCAAAACATATTGTTTCTGAAGTCCCTGGTCTAACTGTCACCAGCCGAATATGTGTGCATCCTTGATATAATTTCTGGCCTATGCAAGACCATCTTGGGGCACAAGCCTGGCTCTTTTATTTTCAGTGTCATAATACGATAGTGACGTTTCCCCTGCGAGGCATGGCAGCCCTTGCAGAGGTGACTAACATATGTTGTGTCTCAAATATGTATCTCAGCTTTGTCCCACTGGTGGACATGACTGGCGTTCCAGTGCCTTAGGAGACTGAGGAGGACACTTCATGTCTGTCAGACTTCTGCTCGCTTATCTGTGGAGAATAATAAGAATGAATCATAATCTCATAGCTGTGGAAGAAAAGACTAGATACAAATCTGTCCTAACAATTCTCCACCCACAGATCCTAAGGGCACTGACACTGCTGAGAAGACACTGTGTGATGCAAATCTCTTTACTGATATTTATGAAGAGAGGCAAGTAGCAATTTTTTAGAGCCTCTCAGTAGATTGTGCCCAGCTACAGGCTAAATCCAAACTGGTTTCTCCCAATCCCAGTCTCTAGGACTGCTTTCACTAATCAAAAGGAAATAATTAATCCATCCATCCATCCATTTTCGGTACTGCTTATCCTACACAAGGTCTTGGGGAGCCTGGAGCCTATCCCAGGGGACTTGGGGCACAATCACACACATTCACACATTACAGACAATTTAGAGATGCCAATCAACCTACTACGCATGTCTTTGGAAACCGGAGTTCCCGGAGGAAACCCCCGAAACACGGGGAGAACATGCAAACTCTGTAATTTCGTCATGTTGTTTATCAAACACCAAAGTGCAAAACATTAACTAACATAACACTGTTCATACAACCCCAATTCCAAAAAAGTTGAGATGCTGTGTAAAATGTAAATAAAAACAGAATGCAATGATTTGCAAATCTCATAAACCCATATGTTATTCACAACAGAACATAGAAAACATATGAAATGTTTAAACTGAGTAAATGTACAATTTTAAGCCAAAAAAAAAGTTAATTTTGAATTTGATGGCCGCAACACATCTCATAAAAGTTGGGATGTGGCAACAAAAGCCTGGAAAAGTAAGTGTTATTAAAAAGAATTAGCTGGAGGTTAATTGGCAACAGATTAGTAACATGATTGGGTATAAAATGAGTATCTTAGAGAGGCAGAGTCTTCCAGATGTAAAGATGGGCAGAGGTTCACCAATCTGTGAAAACAATCTGTGGAACAATTTAAGAATAATGTTCCTCAACATAAAATTGCAAAGGCTGGGAATATCTCATCATCTACAGTACATAATATCATCAAAATATTCTGAGAATCTGGAGAAATCTCCATGAGCAAGGGACAAGGGTGAAAATCAATATAGCATGATCTTCGGGCCCTCAGGCAGCACTGCATTAAAAACAGGTAAGATTCTGTAATGTAAATCATTGCATGGGCTCATAAACACCCCCAAAACTTGTCTGTGAACACAATTCACCATGCCATCCACAAATGCTGGTTAAAGCTCTATCATGTATAGAAGAAGCCAAATGTGAAAATGATCCAGAAATGCTGCCATCTTCTCTGGGCTTAAGCTCATTTAAAATGGACTGAGGCCAAGTGGAAAACTGTTGTGTGGTCAGACGATTCGAATTTTGAAATTCTTTTTGGAAACCATGGACACCACATCCTTTAAACTAAAGAGGACTAAAGAGGAGATGGACCACCCATTTTTTTCTTTTTATCAGCGCTCAGTTCAAAAGCCTGCATCTCTGATGGTATGGGGGTGCATTAGTGCCTATGGAATGGGCAGCTTGCACATCTGGAAAGGCACCATCAATGCTGAAAGGTATATACACCCTTTTCATACCCAATCATGTTACTGACCTGTTGCCAATTATCCTAATTAGTTGTAAATTGTTCCTCCAGCTGTTTCTTTGTAGTAACACTTTTCCATTCTTTTGTTGTCCCGTCCCAACTTTTTTGAGAAGTGTTGCGGCCATCAAATAAAAAATTACCTTATTTTTTCCTTAAAATGGTACATTTCCCCAGTTTAAACATTTGATATGTTTTCTGTGTTATATTGTGAATAACATATGGGTTTATGAGATTTGCAAATCATTGAATTCTATTTTTTTTTTTTTACATTTTACACAGCATCCCAAATTTTTTTGAATTGGATTTTGTTCTCACAAACAAAAAGCCAAACAGTAGATGAGTACACTGCATTTTCCAGGTCATAAGAAGAGAAAAGACTCTGAAGAACAGGCTAACAGGCATCAGTTTTCTACCGCTCATTACTCCGATGGTATTGAATAGAGATGGGATATTTACTTTTATTTCATGGATTTCATGGAACCCATTAAAAATTGGACAAACTAGAAAACTCTGTTCAAATGAACGGGGTCACCAGCCACCCAGGAGCCACTGTCATCTCTTATAACTGTGTATTTCACATAGTGTGGCATACCTCTAAAGATAATCACTAGCCCAGTGGCCAATACAGACCTGAATAATTGGAGGCCTAATATCCCTCTTACTAACCCTAAGTGAACACCAATCAAGGGTCTGAAATTATATATTATATAATTGTTTATTTTAAAAAAAAATCCTATTGTACAGAATCCATTATACCTTTGGCTCTGTCTCAGAGTGAGTGGATGATGTACCTGCCTTTGGCCATATATGTGTGTGTGTGTGTGTGTGTGTGTGTGTGTGTGTGTGTGTGTGTGTGTGTGTGTGTGTACATATAATTGAATTCAGAACTTGAAAGCAAAACATATGTCAATTACAGTAAATGATACAGTAACTCAACACCATGTAACATGGAAGCTACTGCAAAATCCAAATGAATAGATTCACAAAAACATTCACCTGATTTCCCTTAACTCTGAAATTCCATTTATCTTGCAATTTTTCATGTTTATCGATAGTTTCTTGACTGATTACCCTGTACAGAGTAACCTGCTCAGATGTCAGAGTTTATACATGTAGACCCTCATCCATTGTCTCAGTCTTCTCTGATGGCAAGTATGATCCCCCTCTCTATGTGTGGAGTGAGTTTATGGCATTCAGTTGCCAATACAAGTCGAAGATTATTCAGTCTGTCTGCCTGGAGCATGTACACTTTTTTCACTGTTCTGGGTGGTGCTGAGGTTGCTGTCCTTGGTACTGACACTGCTTTACAGTGCTTTCCATGCAGAGGTACCCTTATATGAGGCCCAGGAAAACACAATACCCTTTAAACACTCACTTATATGATTCATAAGCCACTATACTCATCAGTGTTACCACTCAATGACTCTACTCCTACCTCCTACTTTTATAAAACCCTTGGTAAATGTTTTGGTTTTTATACTCCTTATGCCCAAACAACTTAAAGCATCTAAAACAGTATATTACATATGACTGAAGTTCAGACTTATCATATTTTAAGTAATCCTCTTAAACACACTGGAACAGTGCTGCAGAAACCTGTCTCAGAAAAATACAGTGGGGGAAATAAGTATTCAACGTATCAACATTTTTTTTTTGGTAAATCTATTTCCAATGAGGCTATTCACATAAAATTTTCACCAGACATCAATATTAACTCAAGACATCTAATATAAAGAACTCAAATATAAAGAACTCACAACATTAAAATCCATAAATAAAGTTATGTGTAATAAAGTGGAATGACTCAGGAAAAAAGTATTGAACACGCTAAAAAAAAAAGCAGTTCTCCAAGGCAAGGTAAGGCAAGGAACCAGCTGAAATCCGTAAGTAATTATACCTCCTATCTGTGCAAATTAATATCAGCTGGGTTAGTAAATTGATGGTCTATAAAAAGGCTTACCAAGGTGTCACACAAGAAACATCTCATGATGTATAAAAGCAAAGAGCGCTCCCAAGACCTTCACAACCTTATTCTTGCAAAGCATATTGATGGAATCAGTATTTCAAAACTTCTGAATCCTCCAGTAAGCACCATTAGGGCCATTATCCACAAGTGGAAGCAAAATCACTCCATCATCACCTGGCCATGCACAGGAGCTCCTCACAAGATTTCTGACCAGGGAGTCAGAAGAGTAGCCCAAGAACCAAGGACCACTCAAAAAGAGTTCCAGAAACACTTGGCGGCAGCAGGTACCATCGTCACAGAGAAAACAATAGGCAATGCACTCCATGGCTCACACTCACCCCGCATGACTCCATTACTAAAGAAAAGCCATGTTGAAGCTCATTTAAAGTTTGCTACAACTCATTTGGACAAGCCTATGAAATACTGGGAGAGTGTAGTCTGGTCAGACGAGAGCAAAATTGACCTTTTTGGCTGTCATACACACACCATGTTTGGAGAAGAAATGGCACAACACATCACCCTTAAACACTATACCAACAGTGAAGTTTGGAGGTGGAAGCATCATGGTGTGGGGCTGTTTTTCATCGCATGTTACTGGCAGACTTTATATAATTGAAGGAACAATGAATGGAGCCCTTTACCAGAAGATTCTTGAGAAGAATCTGCTGCCATCCACCAGGATGATGAAGATGAGACGTGGGTGGACCTTCCAGCATGACAACGATCCCAAGCATACAGCAAAGGAAACTCTCAATTGGTTAAATTTGCATAAAAATAATTATCTTGGACGAACAAAAGAAGGGGCATGATTAATCTTCAAGTAATCTGTCCAGGCCTGTCTGCTTGAAGAAGAAAAAGACCTGTCTGCTTCTGGAGTCATTCAAGATGAAATGAATGGTGAGTTCCACTTCTACTCTTCTACAATTTAGCCAGTAAATGTAAAGTTAGAATAGGTTTTTTTTTTGTCAGTATTCATAACGATTTTAGTTCTTATTACATCTCTGGCTATCCATTCACTTGCAATGTTAGCAATAACGTAACTCGCCAAGCTGAATTGTCAAGTTGCAACAGTTCACAATTTCTACATTATGAGTTGTACATGCATTTTCATTATCTTAATGGCTGATATTATCAAATTCTGCTCGCATTCGCATGTTTTTTGGACTGCTTGATGTGTTGAATAGTGAAATTGAGTGATTACTCCGTTACCTGCCACTATGGATGTAGTAAAATGCTATATTATGTGCCAAGTAGACTTTTTTTTTTTTTTAACAAATTAACATGTATGCTTTGATAATTAGCTTGGGTGATCAAAAAGATAACGAACATCATTAGCTTATTATTTGTTTCAGTTAACTAGAAAGCACCTATTTCAGTAAACAGTAAAATAGAGAATAGTGTTAAAGTGGTATTTGTTGTAACAAACAGTTTGATGGATTGCCCACTAGCTAGCAAGTTATCAAATGTAGCATTGCAGATCTTTGTAGACAGTCTCCCGTGATTTCGCAGTTCAGTATGTTGTGCACTCTGAATATGAAATTATAACACTTTGGATGTGGCAATGCTAGCTCCAGGTAACTCACACATTAGATGTTAGATGTTTATTCTTAACATTTTGAATTTTTCGGTTAGAAGGTTAAAACAGTGACCCTTCCTGCGCAGGCATTTTATTCAACTAGATTTCAACATTCTTTGTCATTGGTTTAATTCAAGTACTGTAAAATCAATTGTATGTAAACTGAATAAATGATAAATTCATTAGTAATTAATAAATATTTTACTTCGTTTTTATATTGCAGGTGCTTCATCAATAGCTCAAGGCAGTGTGGTTGTTGTTAATTTTCAATGGATCAGCAAGATATTCTGGTCAAACACTACAGACTTCATCACAGGCAAGCCGATAGAGTTTCTTTTCCCTGTTTACATCCAGAGTGCATTTGTACAGGGTTTTAAAAACCCATCTATGGAGAGCACATCCTAAAACAAACAAATGTACTCAAAATGCCACTATTCAGTGTGAATTCTGTGAATTTAAAGACATTTGCTCTCAGGCAACATTTCTCCAACATTTAGGAAGTCATTTGAAAAATCTTGATTTTTAAAAAACTGTAATTTTGGCAGTAACAACCACATCACTTTCAGAACTCACAAGACCGAGAAACACAAAAACCACATCTATAGACATCTGTTTGTGTTGTAAATAGTACAGATAATGAGTTTGATACAGCTTCATTTTCACAAAGTGTACCAGTTCAAGCTGAAGAAATACAGGCAGATGGTCAAATTTTAGACTTTGACCCTGAAGACAGTCAGCCGATACTTGAAATGAAAAAAAGAAATATGAGCTTGACACTTTTGAACTCCAAGATGGAAGTGACTTTCTCCTTGAGAAGAAAGGAAATTGTGCAGGACCAGCCTCTGGTATCAACAATTAATCAAAGATGGCCAGGGATGTTTTTTTCAAGAAGAGGTAAATAAATTTTAGCTTTCAGGTACCATTGAACTTTAATGTCATGAAATAAGTTGCTCTGATTTTTTGTTTGTTGGCTTATTTAGACTCTTTTACGATTACCCACAAGTTCATTCAGAGTTTTTACGCATCAACCGTATCGACGTGAAGTTAACATTCCCGACATCACTGGACAATCACACCAGGGGGTTGCTGAAAATGTACAGAATCAAACAAGACAAACAGGAGGTGCTAACATGAAAGAACTTCTGGAGAAACTGGATGCACAGGTATATTAATCATTTATCTATAAAATGCTGTCAATTTTCTTGCTTTTTATGCTTTTCAACTGTTAAACATTTTTTATACTAAGAGATGTCATGGCTCAATTATTAACATCCTCTCACCCATCTTTCTTGGCAGACCCAAGATTAAACTGCACATCGGAGGTCTAATGTTCTTCGTGGTCTTCCCTTGTACTTGAGAGCCAACTTCAATTTCAAAGACCATTCTGGTAATTTATTTTGATAACTGTTACGTGCAATACTGTTTTGTACAGTTTGCCAAAGTTTAGTTGTTTCAGTTTCTTTATGACAGTGTTTGGTGTTGACTTATGTGTTCATTATGAACCTCAAAACTGTAATATTGTAGCGTTACACAAGAGTCAGGCTTTCCTTTTGCCGTCATTTATTCCGCACACAGGAATACTTCAGTGAGACTGATACAGAATAGCATGGATCTTATACGCAGACATAACAAGGTAAACTACACCTGGGCATTACACATCACACCGACTCTGAATCAGTAGCTGAAATACACACGGACATTAACAGAAGAAGGGAACACAAATATTGGAAGGGAATATTACACAGAATATTTGACACTTGGACAAAACACACAGAATTCTGGGGTAAACTATGGAAGTGCTCAACCTCCCGTACGTTACAATATTTTATTTACTGTTTCATAGGATACTGAGGCACTGGGGCCACACACAAAGGACATGAAAATGGGAATCCTTGAAGCGGTGAATGACTGCACTGCCTATTCAGGATCACATCCCATGGTGGTTAATGTGGCAGTAGCACTGGAAGAGGAAGTAGTTATGGACACTTTGGGAGACTTCACAAATGCCTTCACTCTCCTCTTCGGTCTGCTATATGCTCTTAATATAGAGTATCCCAAGGACCTAAGGTACACTTTCGAGGCAGCCCAGAAGATCTTTCTGAAGCTAGGAAATGAGCTGCAAGAGTGCAGTCTCTAAAGAACAAGTTATTGGAGGTATAATTAGAATAATGCATGCCAATGACAATGCCACACTACACCACACACACACACACACACACACACACACACACACACACACACACACACACACACACACACACACACACACACACACACACACACACACACACACACACACACACACACACACACACACACCCCGATTTTGCCCACACTGCAGTTTGGAGCAGATGTTTATGACAGAATTTTTTGGTGGAATTGTTGAAATTAATTTTGAATTGTTTAACTTTTGGACCAGATGTTTCTGATTTTTTTGGCAGAATTGTTTAACTTTTACTTTAAATGTAATGGAATTAACAGCTTTATGGGGTATGGTGTAAAATCTTTCAAATTAAACTATAAGAAAAGATTTTTTTTGTTTAATCTAAAACAGAAATTTGATTTTCAAGTAAAGCTTCGGTACCTTTTGACTGACAAGATCAGTAACATTTGTAAGCTGAATATCATGAGCAGTATAGAGGTCTCATGGGCACTTCATTGCAGTTTGCACTAGGTGACATTATTGCATAGTTTGTAAATGCAGTAATAGTTTATTTTGTTTAAGAACATACAATTACTAAAGTCCACTTAAGCCTGCACTGTGTTGTACCTTGTGTATTCTGTTTTAAAATGGTCAGTTGTGCACAGTACTTCTTTTTGTGAAGTTCAAATGGATGCTATATAATTGATGTGTGTAAAATATACATACTGATACTAATTGCACTTAGTATTTTACAATGTGTTGTAAATTGTGTATCCCTCATTTTGTTTTGCACTGTTCTGTTGTATATAGTACTTTTGTGCATACCTACACATTATGCTCTAAAAGTACATATTGAGCAATGATTTATTACAATTAATTTAACATCAACCATACATCATGCATTATATGCAATTTATTTGATTTTGACTAAAATGGAAAGTTTGTACTTTGGTAAACCTTAAACTATTGGTTTTGTGATGATGTAAACTAAACAAAAATGGCTTAAGCAATTAAAAATATAATATTGGACCAACTACCAATATTTGGTTGACATAGCACATTTAATTGATACAATATTTTATTTCAATTTGAGCCCACACTAAAATTTTACCTTGGCCAATGTCAACTTATTTAGTTATGTAAACTAAACAAAAATAACTTATCCAATTAAAAAAAAAAACATTCAGCACACATAAAGAGGTCATCAGCACAACTAAAAAAATATATATTATTTCGCATAACTTAGATTGAGCCAACTAAAATTTTAGGTGGAACAGGTCACTAGATATCCTTAAGGTGGAGAAGCCTGATTATGTATGTATGTATGTATGTATGTATGTATGTATGTATGTATGTATGTATTTATTTATTTATTTACAGTGAATCACATCAAATCATCACCATACATATCTTCATATACATTTAAGGGAGGTAAATCATAGGCAGATTATTGGCAATGCCATAGTTAGGTTTGGATTGTCATTATATATGCCTAATGTTGTTAATGTGTTTTAGGTCCAAGTTAAAAGTCACACACAGGACAGTGGCATAATTTTTGTTAGGTCTGTCATATTGCTGTTGAAGAAACAATATTGATACTAAAAACTTGCTTCTGAAGCTGTGTGATTTCAAGTAGCCATTTTAGTTTATTTTTTCTGAAAACATGATGAAATTTAACATTTACAATTAACATTGCTATAGTTATTCATATAAGTAGTTGTTCTGTTGTTAAAATTTCCAATGTCAACAGTTAACTTTACTAATTTAAATAATTATTCCAAGATCACCAGAAAGGATAATGAACTAGATCAAGCAGAATGAGAATGAGAAACTCTAATTTCGTTCACTCTCTGTCACACACAAAAGAAAAAAAAAAAAACACTCATCTCAGTCCTACTGAGAGGAGAAATGAGGGTTGTGAAGAAGGGAGTGGGACAGATGGCAAGATAATTAGTGGAGGGAGCAGAGGAAACCTGCAGGAAAGCAAAAAAAGGAAATGGAAGGGGCAATGGGCACCACTGGTAAGAAGTGTACAGCATATAATGCATGCAGTTAAACGTGGGTTCTCGGACTGTGGATTGAATTGTAGGAGGCATTGAAGGGGTGAGGGGTAACAAATAATCATGTTTGCTATACAATTTGACATTCATTATGGACATATACAGTACATATACAGTAATCCTATATGCAAATGTACAGGATATACATACATACTGTAATTTTTTTAGTCAAATTTTGAACTGGGAACATCAAAACAGTTTTAATGTGTCAATTCTGGCAAGTGACCATGGTATAACTTTACTTTCAACTTAAACTTTTATATATACAGTATCTCACAAAAGTGAGTACACCACTCACATTTTTGTAAATATTTGATTATATCTTTTCATGTGACAACACTGAAGAAATGACACTTTGCTACAATGTAAAGTAGTGAGTGTACAGCTTGTATAACAGTGTAAATTTGCTGTCCCCTCAAAATAACTCAATACACAGCCATTAATGTCTAAACCGCTGGCAACAAAAGTATAAGAGTAAGTACAAGAGTATATCCCTAAGTGAAAATGTCCAAATTGGGCCCAATTAGCCATTTTAACTTCCCGGTATCATGTGACTTGTTAGTGTTACAAGGTCTCAGGTGTGAATGGGGACCAGGTGTGTTAAATTTGGTGTCATCGCTCTCACATTCCCTCATACTGGTCGCTGGAAGTTCAACATGGCACCTCACGGCAAAGAACTCTCTGAGGATCTGAAAAAAAGAATTGTTGCTCTACATAAAGATGGCCTAGGCAAAAAGAAGATTGGCAAGACCCTGACACTGAGCTGCAGCACGGTGGCCAAGACCATACAGTGGTTTAACAGGACAGGTTGCACTCAGAACAGGCCTCGCCATGGTCGACCAAAGAAGTTGAGTGCACATGCTCAGCGTCATATCCAGAGGATGTCTTTGGGATTTAGACGTATGAGTGCTGCCAGCATTGCTGCAGAGGTTGAAGGGGTCGGGGGTCAGCATGTCAGTGCTCAGACCATACGCCGCACACTGCATCAAATTGGTCTGCATGACTGTCGTCCCAGAAGGAAGCCTCTTCTAAAGATGATGCACAAGAAAGCCCGCAAACAGTCTGCTGAGGACAAGCAGACTAAGGATTACTGGAATCCTGTC
Organism: Ictalurus punctatus; assembly: GCF_001660625.3. Taxonomy (NCBI): domain Eukaryota; kingdom Metazoa; phylum Chordata; class Actinopteri; order Siluriformes; family Ictaluridae; genus Ictalurus; species Ictalurus punctatus. The sequence continues at coordinate 10,651,854 of NC_030438.2, forward strand.
CTGTGGTCTGATGAGACCAAGATAAACTTATTTGGTTGAATGAATTAATGCCTTTTATTGTCACTATACACATGTACAATGAAATTAAGAGCCACTCCTTTTTGTTTCGTGCCAACATGTACATAAAATAAACAAGAAGAATAAACAAGATAAATAAGATAAATAAACAAGATAAACAAACAGATAAATAAACAAGATAAATAAACAAGATAAACAAGATATTGGGGCGGAGGGGGGAGGTACTATGAAATGCACAGTTTTGAGACACTATATACATATACTGTGAAATCAGTACATGTATGTGTTTAGAATGGTAATAGCTTTTGGGAAAAAACTATTCTTAAATCTATTAGTCCTTGTTTTGATGCACCTGTAACGTCTCCGTTTGGTGAGAAAGTCCTTTATCCAGGCACATGGGGGGGGGGGGAGGGCCAGGGAGAGATTGAAGATTCTGGTAAAGATGTGGGCAAGCTGGTGGGCACACGATCTGAGCACCTTAAATTTTGTGCCAGACAGAAGCCTGGCTGCGGCATTCTGTACAAGCTGCAAATGAGATAATTGTTGCTGACTGATTCCTGCATAGAGGGACTTGCAGTAATCCAGTCTAGAGGAAGTAAAGTCATGAACAAATCTTTAAAAGTAAGAAACAGTTTTAACCTAGAAATCAGTCTAAGTTAATAAAAACTACTTTTTACAACAGATTTGATCAAAGCTCAGGGACGAGTCAGTTATGACACTCATGTTCCTCACAGTGACTACGTTTACATGGACAGCAGTAATCTAATTATTGACCTTACTCTGAGTAAGATAATAATGTGATTAAGGTGTTTACATGAGTTGCTTTTAGAGTACTCCTATCATGCTCCCGTTTGACATGTTTTAGAACATAATTAGATTAACAGCCCGCGTCATTACATCACTGCGCCACGCCATCTGACATCCCTCCAGAATTTCACATATCAACATACAGTTTGTCTTCGTTATGGTACCGTATACAGTTACAATTAATTTTTTTTTTACGAACGATTTAAGTGCAGTTAATTATTTGTCATGCTATACGTGCTAATAGACAACTGCTTGAAGCCGTGGGCTGCGTCTCAAACCGAGTACTTACTGTTGTATATAGTACTATATAGTAGCCGAGATACATGTATTTTTCCCCACTACAGGCCTATAGTAGGCAAATATGTGGTTTGGGACGCATCCGAACTCTCTTGTTCGACGTAAAATGTTGAGAACTGCCGGTTGTGATTGTGTCCTGTTTCAAAATGCGGTGAACGTTTATAATGTGATTAAGGTGTTTACATGTCTGTAATACATGTCCATAATGCGACTAAAAAAGGAGTACTCCACCTGTCTTAATTCGATTAGAGCTTAATTCGAGTATGACTTTAATTAGATTAAGGTAAGTGTAAGGATAAAGCAAATAACAGCTTTATCTCCACCTTTCCTCCATCACCATTTCAGCCTCTTGGTTCATTTACTCAAAAGAAAAACTAGGGCATGTGGTTTACCACGGAGAGTACTGCAGACCTGGAGAGTCTAAATGATCACACTGGCAACCAGAGCAGTTCAGAGAGACGTCTGATTTATTTGTAGAATAACAGAGGTTTATACACATATACAGAGGTACAAATAGCCGGGGTAGGCGTACTGCTCTGTGGAAATAATATGGCAGTTAAACTGTCTGGCCACGTACGTGAAAAACATCTTAGGCAATACAAGAAAATACAGCAGGTTTTGATCATATATGGTATGGTTCGCTTAACAGAAAATAGGAAGTTCATATGATGACGTGTTTACTGGCACGGACATAACAGACAGTTCTGGAAAGTTCATGAGACAGAAATTAAACTATAACCTAAACATACTTATACATATCCTATGGAATAGAGAATAGAGAGTTTCCAACATTGCCCTCTTTTGTCCTAGTGAAACGCAGGACAATATAAAAAGACAACATTGTTGTGAATCCGTGGTAGATAGGAGCTAATACAAAAGGAACTATATGTGTATGTGTAAAGGTGTAACAGGAACATCCGGGGCCAGCAGGTCAGACACCAGGTCGTATAGACAGTTCACCAGCAAGGTCTCACTATAGTTAGGTTGGAGTTACTGGACTGGTTCCATGGGAATAGCCTATAATAGAACAGAATCAGGCAATTATTTGTTCACAGATTTTAACCAACTGGCATGACACCAGATAGGACCCTCAGAGGTCATGACAGCAGTCCGGGTGACAGCCACCACCTCATAAGGTCCTACATACTTGGGTTCACCCAACTGCTTGTTCCATTTGGGCAATCGGAGCAGCACCTGGTCACCTGGAACAAAGGAATGAGTTGGATTCTGGGAGGGGAGAGGAAGTTTAGTCCTTACACATTCATGTTTTTCTTGTAAGACATCAAGTAATTTAGACACATAATCATCCAGATGAATGTCAACTCCGCTACCTGCGGAAATAGAAAGGTTAGTAGACATTTTCCAGGCAGTAGGAAAAGGTCGGCCAAATAGAACCTCAAAGGGTGATAAACCTGTAGTTTTGGAAGGCGTCATTCTGATCTCAGTCAGAACCGCAGGTAAAACGTCAGGCCAGGCGGTGCTCCCCCTGAGTTGCATAGCTTTGCTCACACGATCTTTTAAAGTGCGGTTCATTCTCTCAACCACCCCAGACGACTGTGGGTGGTAGGGAATGTGAAATTTCCAATCTATAGCCAAATAGTCGCATAGACGTTGTGTCACTTGTGAGGTGAAAGCAGTGCCTTTGTCTGAGTCAATTTGCAAAGGCACACTGAAGCGTGGGATGATTTCTTTTGCTAAGATGCGTACAACCATTTTTGCATTTTCCGTAGCACATGGAAACACTTCCACCCATTTAGAGAATCGATCAACAATAACTAAAAGCATTTTCTGCAGACCTACTCGAGGCATACGTGTGAAGTCAATTTGCATACTTTCAAAGGGCATCTGTGGGGGTGGAAGAGCGTCGTGATGCACGGGCAAACCTTGCACATTGTTTTGCAGACAGATTAAACAGCGAGAGAGATGTAGTTTAATCTGATGTCCCAAATCTTTAATACAAAATTTAGATGTCATGTCAGGCATTACACCAGTGAAACCTCGATGCGAAACACCATGAAACTCACGGATTAAAAACGGGGCACTGGTTTTTGGAACGCATAGGCGACCTACTTGATCAAACCAGATGCCATCAGAGTCTGGGACCGCTCCTTGAGCCTGCCAGAACTCAGAATCTTCTGGGGATGCATGTGACTGCATCAATGAAAAATCTACCCCGGGTAGAAGAGCACTGGTGTAAAAATGTACAGCAGACACTAAGAAAGGGCAAGGGTTTTGTGACTGAGCAGCCAATTTCACATGTCGGTCAGCTAAAGCATTCCCCTTAATTTCTACAGTGCTACAAGATGCGCCTTGGTTTTGACAATGGCGAGGGAATGAGGAAGTGAACAGGCAACAATAAGATTCTCCACTAATGTGGAATGTGAAATGGGTTTCCCATCTGCAGACCTGAAACCACGTTGTTTGCCAAATCCATCCATAATCATGTGCTACACCAAAGGCGTAACAAAAATCAGTGAAAATTGTCACTCTCTGTCCTTTATGTAAAATGCAGGCACGGGTGAGAGCGAATAGCTCTGTAGCCTGTGCTGAATTAAAGGGCAAAGAGTGCGCTTCGAGTACCACATCCGGCAATGTGCAGACAGAATAACCACACAGAAAAACACCATCAGCCGGTTTTGAACACGAGCCATTTACAAAAACATGAGGAATATCAGATAAATCACTTCTTGTACTACACGAAGTTATGATTTCTGTTAAACAATCATGCTCATTTTTGAATGGCATGGTGTCATCTTGTGAATTTAAAAGCCGATGAAGAGCATGTGCAATTGAGCATTTTATGATTAAATTAGCGGTAGAACAGAGAATTGTTTCATAACCACTTCTACGTTGAGCGGTCATGTGTTGTGTTTCAATGTTTGAGAGAACTTGTTTAACCTGATGTGTGGTGTGTAAAACCAAAGGATGAGACAATACCAATCGTTCTGCATCCAAAGACGAGAAGGCACATAGGGAGGGGGGCTTTCAGTTTTCGTGGAAGTGCGCGCGGTGTTTTATCATTAACAATAAATACCTTGGATAATTTAGTTTTAACATTATAATGTTTGAAGACGTAACCATTTCATGTAACATCCATCCATCCATCTTCCACCACTTACTCCTTCTTCAGGGTCACGGGGGAACCTGGAGCCAATCCCAGGGAGCATCGGGCACAAGGTGGCGTACACCCTGGACAGGGTGCCAGTCCATCGCAGGGAACAATCACATGCACACTCACACACCCATTCATACACTACAGACACTTTAGACACACCAATCAGCCTACCATGCATGTCTTTGGACTGGGGGAGGAAACCGGAGTACCCGGAGGAAACCCCCGCAGCACGGGGAGAACATGCAAACTCCACACACACATGGACCCTGGAGGTGTGAGGTGAACGTGCTAACCACTAAGCCACCGTGCACCCTCATGTAACATTTGACATATATTCATAATCCCACTCTGGATCTCTTTCGCCAAGGAAATCCTTCCGTTGAAAAGAAGAACAACCCCAACAAGGAATCAAAAACTGTTTTTCGTTGTCGGGAATGCGACCAATTTCTGTGCATTCGTGAAAACAGTACCTGCTGGTCTGATTGTCACCAGAAAGTTGACTTTTGGCGCTAAAATGCATTTATTCAAAAGGCATTGACCACGCTGATGCTCGTATGGTACTTCTAAATAAGTATAAGGATTTTAGCGAGCATTTTTGTAATTTCTCTAGTTAAGAATTGTGCTCTAAGTGGAGTAAAAACACTGAACTGCTTCATTTTCAAAGTAATATTACACAAATACATTATTATAAGTTGTTTCAAGGCCTAAAAATGTTAAAATTAAAATGTTGATTTTGGGGTCAATTTTGGCCCGGGAACTCAGGGTTGGCATGCTGTTTCTATGGGGAACATAGGGTTGTGGGACATAATACTGTGGGAACTAAGGGGTAAGAGGGTTAAAATCGCAAATAATTAAATGAGTATCAGTGGTCAGAACAATGAAAGAAAGAAAATCTGAAAAGTCCTGAATAAAGTCCTTATCATATTTGGGGGGACAGTAGATAAGTGCACAACGAACAATGTAGGTCAAATCCAGTTTAACCAGCTGTATTTCAAAACTTGACTTTCATAGATGGGATAAGGTTCTTATGCCGGAATGCAATTTTCCTTTTTCCAAACATAATGATTCTCATTTAAAGCAAAAATTCTATTGTGGTCTCATCCATCCACAAACAATATTTCAAACAGCCTTCTGTCTTGTCCACATGGTTGTTAGGAAACTGCAGAAAGGCAGCAGTGTTCTTTTTGGATAGAGGTTGCTTTCTCCTTGCAACCCTGCCATGCACACCATTGTTGTTTAGTGGTGGTTTGACACCTGATGGTGGACTCATGAACATTGACATTAGCCAATGTGATAGAGGCCTTTAGTTGCTTAGCAGTTACCCTGGGTTCCTTTGTGACCTTGTGGACTATTGCAAATATTGCTCTTGGAGTGAGCATTGTTGGTCAAAAACTCCTGGGGAGGTAACAGTGGTCTTAAATTTCCTCCGTTTGTACATAATCTGTCTGACTGAGTCTTCTTTAGAGACTCTCAAACTCTTTGTAACCTTTTCTACCCTGATAAGCATCAACAACTCTTTTTCAGAGGTCCCAAGAAATCTCCTTTGTTTGTGCCATGATACATTTCCACAAACATGTGTTCTGAAGACCAGACTTTGATAGATCACTGTTCTTTAAATAAAACATTGTGCTCACTCATACCTGATTGTCATCCCACTGATAGACCTGACTCTAATTTCACCTTCAAATTAACTGCTAATCCTAGAGGTTCACATACTTTTGCCACTCACAGATATTATATTTTGGATCATTTCCCTCAATAAATAAATGACCAAGCATGCTATTTTTTGTCTCATTTGTTTAATTGGGTTTTCTTTGTCTACTTTTAGGACTTGTGATTTTTACGTCATATTTATGCAGATGCAGTGGGGGAAATAAGTATTGAATGCGTCAACATATTTGTCAATAAATATATTTCCAGTGAGGGTATTCACATGAAATTTTCACCAGACATCAGTATTAACTCAAGAAATCCGTAAATATAAAGAATTCACAACAACATTAAAGTCCATAAAGTTATGTGTAATAAAGTGGAATGTAATGGGGTTTAGGATGGATGCAAATGCAGATAAGAGGTTTATTAAAGAGAGGCAGGCAGACAAATCCAAAACATGAGACAATAGCATGGTCAAAAAACAGGCAATAGGTCAGGCGATTGGCAAACGGCCTTGAACATGGCTAAACAGGAATTGAAAATGAGGGTGAGAACAAGATCAAAACTATAACACATGGAACAAATGCTTGGTATATGGAAAACTCAATACTTTGTGAAGTAATACTAATAGTAATACTTTGTGAAGTACAAAGAGACATGAGGGGTTTAAATGTCAAATGTAATCAGGGGTGAAACACAAAACAGCTGAGACTAATGCTGACACATACGGGAAACAACCAATGATAATACAGGGGCAGCGACAGGACAAACCATAGCAAAACACACGTATCAAAAGTAGACAAAGCCAGAGTCATTGACAAACCAGGAAGTGCGTGCTTGCTCTTCGGAGTGCGCTGTGTGCTCCAGCGCTAGCGCGAGGGGAAATCGTGACAAACACGCTAAGAAAAAGTAGTAAGGCCAGGCTAGGAACCAGCTCAAATCTGTAAGTAATTATAACTCCTACCTATGCAAATTAATATCAGCTGGGTTAGTAAATTGATATTCCATAAAAAGGCTTTTCATTACCAAGGTGTCACCCAAGAAACATCTCATGATGGGTAAAAGCAAAGAGCTCTCAAAGGCCTTTGCAACTTTATTGTTGCAAAACATATTGACGGAATATGATACAGACATATTTCAAAGCTTCTGAATCCTCCAGTGCACACCATTGGAGCCATTATCCTCAAGTGGAAGCAACATCACTCCGTTATCAACTGGCCATGCACAGGAGCGCCTCACAAAATTTCTGACCAGGGATTCAGACAAATATTCAGAAGAGTAGGCCAAGAGCCAAGGACCACTCAGAAAGAGCTCCAGAAACACTTGGAGGCAGTAGGCTCCATCGTCACAGAGAAAAAATAGGCAATGCACTCCACTGCTCAAGCTCACCCCGTAAGACTCCATTAGTAAAGAAAAGGCATGTCAAAGCTCGTTTAAAGTTTGCTACAACTCATTTGGACAGGCCTATGAAATACTGGGAGAGTGTAGTCTGGTCAGCCAAGAGCAAAATTGAACTTTTTGGCTGTCATACTATACGCCATGTTTGGAGAAGAAATGGCACAACACATCACCCTTAAAACACTATACCAACAGTAAAGTTTGGAGGTGGAAGCATCATGGTATGGGGCTGTTTTTCATTGCATGGTACTGGCAAAATTCATATAATTGAAGGAACAATGAATGGAGCCCTTTAACGGAAGAAGAAAAATCTGCTTCCATCCACCAGGATGATGAAGATGAGATGTGGGTGAACCTTCCAGCATGACAATGATCCAAAGCATACAGCAAAGGAAACTCAATTGGTTTCAGAGAAAAAATATCAAGGCGTTAGTATGGCCCAGTCAATCACCTGACGTGAATCCAATTGAACAAGATTTAAAGACAATATGTTTAGAAGAATTTGCCAAAATCACACCTGAATACTGTGGCCAATTAATTTCTTCATATAGGAAGCACCTTGAAGCAGTCATTACAAACAAAGGCTTCTCCACTAAATATTAAATTAATTTCAGTTAGTGTGTTCAATACTTTTTTCCTGTGTCAATCTGCTTTATTACACATAACTTTATTTATGGACTTTATTGTTTGAATTTCTTTAAATGTGTGGATTTCTTGAGTTAATACCAAAGTCTGGTGAAAATTTCATGTGAATAGTCTCATTGGAAATATATTTACCGACAACAAAGTGGATGCGTTCAGTACTTATTTCCCCCACTGTATATAGAAAATTCTACAAACTTTCAAGCACCATTGTATATGTCATATTATTGGACATTATTTCATATTTTAAAAATCATATAAAAATATTTTGCAAATAATCTATTATCCATTGTCTAATTTGGGTAATTTTTTAAAAGAAAGATAAATATATGCAAGGGATAAAGGGCAATGGGGCTAGGGAAATAATTTCTATTTCTATTACAGTGTGGTATGATGCCAATACCACAATGAAGTTATTTTCCCACAACAGCACATGCCAATGTGTTTTACTTCTGTTATACCAAATATTGCACATTGTAACTTATTACATTACATTACCCATTTATATTTACATTCAAGTCAGTTCCTATTAACAGTTCCTATTATAACGGCTATCAGTTGTTCCCTCTCCAGTTTACCTATATTTGTTCCTTTACCAGCCCCTTTTTTCTACCTTGAAGTTAATACGACCAAAAGTCCTGGAGACGTTCCCATGCCAGAAAACTGAAATTTACAGCTTTACCTCTGACTGTTACAAAGAACTGACACTGAAGACTCCTTCCAAAAATGCTAAAATAAAAAAATTTTTAAAACAATATAATGATGTTTGTAAATCTTTTTAAGTGGTTTGTCTGCCATAGAAGCACCTGTGGAAGTTGCTACTGTACAAACAATAACATATTAGAATTGAAGCTGCAAGCAGCGATGAACGGGCCCTCACACCCGGGTGCAGGTTGGGGCTGCTCTGTCATGCGAATGCCATTCCTTTTTTTATTTTTTAGCACTTAGATGTTTTTAGGAGTGTATCATGATGTATAACTTGTAATTTCCTGTTGGCAGCAGGTGGCACTATGACTATAACTAAACATTGGCATGTAGATGTACTCAGGCCAGGATTCATATAAAACATGTGAAGTTTGGTGCAGATTGAACATTTTACATCTGAGTTAGTGTAAAACATGTCAGTTCAAGTTGTCAGCAGGTGGTGCTATGACTATAACTGAACATTGGCATGTAGATATACTCAGGTCCAAATTTATATCAAATATGTCAAATTTGGTACAGATTGAAATTTGTATGTTTGAGTTATAACAACTTCCTGTTTCATGGCATTCAAAGCATGATTTAGCACTTAGCTAAGTGTTGCTAGCATGGTGTAACATGTTTCTAGCATGTTGCTAGCATATTTACCACTTGCTGGCATATTTTAATATGTTGATAGGAGTGCATCACAGTGTAAAACATGGCACTTCCTGTTGCCAGCAGGTGGCGCTATGACTATAACGGAATATTGCCATGTAGATGTCTTCAGGCCAGGATTCGTAAAAAAATATGCTTGTTTGTGTAGATTGTATGTTTGAGTTATAACAACTTCCTGTTTTGTGGCATTAATAGTATGCTTTAGCACTTAGCTATGTGTTGCAAGCATGGTGTAATATGTTTCTAGCATGTTGCTATGTCTGAGTTAGTGTAAAACATGTCAGTTCATGCTTCCAGCAAGTGGTGCTATGACTATAACTGAATACTGGCATGTAGATGTCCTCAAGCCAGGATATGTAGCACATAGCATGAGGGCTGCTTCATTGAAATATTGTAGATGGTGCTATTGAGACATTTTCCAACACTTATTTCTAAAAGCTATGTGATATGTACATTTTTTCCCCTTTTGAGGTATCTGCAAGTTTCATGAGTTTTCGAGCATGTTTAGGCCTAAAAAATGTGATTCGTCTCATTTCAAATTTGTCAGGCCGCCACAGACACGCCCTTCAATGGAAATTCAAAAACTTTTCAATTTAACATCGCCAAGGCCTTTAGATTATACTGACATACAGTATCTCACAAAAGTGAGTACACCCCTCACATTTTTGTAAATATTTGATTATAACTTTTCATGTGACAACACTGAAGAAATGACACTTTGCTACAATGTAAAATAGTTAGTGTACAGCTTGTATAACAGTGTAAATTTGCTGTCCCCTCAAAATAACTCAACACACATTCATTAATGTCTAAACCGCTGGCAACAAAAGTGACTACACCCCTAAATGTAAATGTCCAAATTGGGCCCAAAATGTCAATAATTTGTGTGGCCACCATTATTTTCCAACACTGCCTTAACCCTCTTGAGCATGGAGTTCACCAGAGCTTCACAGGTTGCCACTGGAGTCCTCTTCCACTCCTCCATGACAACATCACAGAGCTGGTGGATGTTAGAGACCTTGTGCTCCTCCACCTTCCGCTTGAGGATGCCCCGTAGATGCTCAATAGGGTTTAAGTCTGGAGACATGCTTGGCCTGGAGACATCACTTTCACCCTCAGCTTCTTTAGCAAAACAGTGGTCATCTTGGAGGTGTGTTTCGGGTCGTTATCATGCTGGAATACTGCATACTGATCATGCTCTGCTTCAGTATGTCACAGTACATGTTGGCATTCATGGTTCACTCAATGAACTGTAGCTCTCCAGTGCCGGCAGCACTCATGCAGCCCCAGACCATGACACTCCCACCACCATTCTTGACTGTAGGCAAGACACACTTGTCTTTTTACTCCGCACCTGGTTGCTGCCACACATGCTTGACACCATCTGAACCAAATAAGTTTATCTAGGTCTCATCATACCACAGGACATGGTTCCAGTAATCCATGTCCTTAGTCTGCTTGTCTTCAGCAAACTGTTTGCAGGCTTTCTTGTGCAGCATCTTAAGAAGAGGCTTCCTTCTCGGACGACAGCCATGCAGACCAATTTGATGCAGTGTGCGGCGTATGGTCTGAGCACTGACAGGCTGACCCCCCACCCCTTCAACCTCTGCAGCAATGCTGGCAGCACTCATACATCCATTTCCCAAACACAACCTCTGGATATGACACTGAGCACATGCACTCAACTTCTTTGGTCAACCATGGCGAGGCCTGTTCTGAGTGGAACCTGTCCTGTTAAACCGCTGTATGGTCTTGGCCACCATGCTGCAGCTCAGTGTCAGGGTCTTGCCAATCTTCTTATAGCCTAGCCCATCTTTATGTAGAGCAACAATTCTTTTTTTCAGATCCTCAGAGAGTTCTTTGCCGTGAGGTGCCATGTTGAACTTCCAGTGACCAGTATGAGGGAGTTTGAGAGTGATGACACCAAATTTCTCACACCTGTTCCCCATTCACACCTGAGACCTTGTAACACTAACAAGTCACATGACACCGGGGAGGTGAAAAGGCTAATTGGGCCCAATTTGGACATTTTCACTTAGGGGTGTACTCAATTTTGTTGCCAGCGGTTTAGACATTAATGGCTGTGTGTTGAGTTATTTTGAGGGTACAGCAAATTTACACTGTTACAGAGGCTGTACACTCACTTTACATTGTAGCAAAGTGTCCTTTCTTCAGTGTTGTCACATGAAAAGATATAATCAATCATTTACAAAATCATTTACATAATTTACAATACAATCATTTACAAGAATGTGAGGGGTCTACTCACTTTTGTGAGATACTGTATAAGGATGTTGATCAACAACCTCCTCGAAGAAATTTAAAGTATGAGGCCTGGAAATGGCTGTTGCCAGCAGGTGGTGCTATGACTATAAATGAATATTGGCATGTAGATGTCTTCAGGCCAGGAATCATATCAAAAGTTTGGTGCAGATTGAACATTGTATGTTTCTGTTATAACAACTTCCTGTTTAATGGCGAAACATCGAAATTTGTGAGACCGCATGTACATGTAGGTGGAACGTAGCGCACATCGTTGAAATTTTGTAGGTGGTGCTATCAAGCCATTTTGCCCCACTCAATTCTGGAACCCCTATCAGATGTAAATTTTCACCAGTTCTGACACGTCTGCAAAGTTTAGTGAGGTTTTGGGTATGTTTAGGCCCTCTAAAATGCTAAAATAATAATGATAATAATAATAATAATAATAATAATAATAATAATAATAATAATAATAAACGGAGCAGATCCAATAGGGCCTCTCACCAGTGGTGCTTGGGCCCTAATAATAAATGGAGCAGATCCATCAGGGCCTCTCACCAGCGGTGCTCCGGCCCCAATAATAATAATAATAATAATAATAATAATAATAATAATAAACAGAGCAGATCCAATAAGGTCTTGCACCAGTGGTGCTCTCGACCTAATAAGCACATTTTATGTAAACGAGTGATTTGCATTAAAGTTGGCACTATTGTCAGAGCTGCTCAAGAATTAAAATTGTATTGATATTGTATTGATATGTTATTGATATTGATATGCTGGTAATTACCATTCCACTGCTTAAATCCATGTCAGTCATGCATTTATTGCTTATGCAAGGACAGTGACACTGATGTGGCAATTTGAACCCTATTTCATAATCTTCTGTGTCAGTGCCACTATTCTGACACATCAAAAAACCTCAATGATCCCTGCACAATGACTACTATCCCCATAGAATGGTTAGAGACCAACATTTGGTCTCTCAGTACATAGCACATGAGGACAGGCAATGCATAGCCTGCCATTTGCCTTACAGAGAATGAAATTGAGGGCGGAAACATCAGAGCAGACGCCTGGCAGAGTGCTTTGTTGATAGCAGTTGACTGTTTTAGCTCTTCCCAAATGACAGATTAACAGCTGTCCCCTTGGTACTGTTCTGACATACTTTCAGAATCAAGGACAATTCAAGGGGCAACAGAGCAAGAATATAGAATGTAATATGTTTGCTTTACCTAGAGGATTGGTTCTAGAAGAAAAAGCATACCATTATAACACAGCAACACCTTCTGTTTGATCTAGATTCAGTGTTCACTGGATAAACTGAGATTATTATTGTTTATAAAATTAGAATGTAGCTAATTAGTTCGAGAAGAGTGTCATTTAGAACATATATGTGTGTTGCGACTTTTACGTGTCTACAGGGTAAGCACGAAAATAACTTTTTATGGAATGGACTTAAGACAACAGAGTTTAATGCTGTTTGATGGTTGATCTATGTTCTGAAACTAATCTGTTTCACTCAACCAATAGTATGACATTTAGAGAAAAATACTCATATTAACCTGCTATAGATCCCAGTGTGTATGTGTATGGATGAAGACTTGGGATGCAGGTGGTATTTCAGCAGAGCTCTGGGCTCATGTTTATTTTTCACTGCACCTTCAAAAATTCAACCAAAAGAAAATAATATTTAACTGAAAAGGGACCATCACCACCATTGTTGGAAGCTATGCAAGCTGTACAACTCTCGCTCTCTGGTTATGGCAGTCACTGAAAGTACAGAGAAACAAACATACAGTCCCCTCCGAAACTATTGGAATGGCAGGGCCAATTATTATTTTTTTTTTTGCTGTCGACTGAAGACATTTGGATTTGAGATCAAAAGATTAATGTAAAGATTTCAGCTTTTATTTGCTAGCATTTATATGTAGATGAATATTGGAACATGTGACTGACAGGTGTTTGTTACCCAGGTATGTACAGTTATATTGATTGATTAAACAATAAATTGCTCTTGGTTTTAGCCTTCGGTTTCACCTGTGAAGACTGCATTTGTTGTTAAAGGATAAGCCAATATGAAGATCAGAGAGCTGTTTATGGGAGAAAAGTAAACCATTTTCAAACTGAGAAAAGAGGGACAATCAATCAGAGGCATTGCACAAACATTGGGCATAGCCAAAACAACAATTTGGAATGTCCTGAAAAAGAAGAAACCAATAGTGTACTGAACAACAGACAATGAATCTGTCGGCGAGGGAAAACAACAACAGCTAATGACAGAAACATTGTGAGAGTTGTGAAGAACCTAAAAACAACAGTCATTGACATCACCAACAACCACCACAGTGATGAAGGTATCACAATCCACCATTTGAATATGACTTCAGGAGCAGAAATATAGAGGCCATAGCACAAGATGAAAACCACTTATCAGCAGTAAGAATCGGAAAGCCAGATTGGAATTTGCAAAGAAATACAGAGATGAGCCACAAAAGTTATGGAACCAAGATTAACCTCTACCAAAGTGATGGGAAGGCCAAAGTGTGGAGACAGAAAGGATCTGCTCATGATCCAAAACATACATGATAATCTGTGAAACATGGTGGAGGTAGTGTCTTGGCTTTGGCTTGCATGACTTCTTCTGGAACAGGCTCACTAATCTTTATTGATGATTTAACTCATGATGTAAGCAGCAGAATGAATTCAGATGTTTACATCAATATTTTGTGAACTTGTCTGGCGATTTAAAGACAAATGCATCCAAATTATAATAATTGGGAGAATCAAGACAATTTTTCAAAACATGCAGCAAACTCAACAAAGGACTTTATCAGGTGGAAAAAGTGGAAGGTTTTAGACTGGCCAAGTCAATCATCAGACCTTGACCCAACTGAGCATGGATTTCCCTTCCTGAAGAGGAGACTGAAGGGAGAAACCCCTCAAAACAAACTGCAACTGTAAGAGGCTGCAGTTAAAGCCTGTAAAAGCATTGCAAAAGAAAAAAAAACAACAATTTGGTGATGTCAGTGAGTTGCAGGTTTGATGCAGTTATTGCAAGCAAGGGATATGCAACCAAATATTAAGTGTTATTTACTTTAATTAGATTCAAGACTTAGCTGTTCCTATACTTTTGCTCATTTAAAAATTGGGTGGTCTGATGCAAAAGGTTCTATGTTTTATATTGGTATGCTCTATGTTCTATGTATATCTAGATGCAAATACCAGAAAATAAAAGATAGTGAATTCTTGTCTCATATCCATTTTTTAAAAATATATAACCCAAATGTCTTTGGTGTACAGCAACAACTGATTGGCCTAGCTGTTCCAATAGTTCCAGAGGGGACTGTAAGTAGCCTATTGGTAATAAGGCACAAATGACTTACCTTTACCTGTCAGTTCCCCTGACTTTTCTCCATCTGCAGTTGATGCTCAACCACACCTTCGCTGCCACATACCCCTAACACCCAACTCAGGCTGGGGAGTTGTCCTCAGCCCATTTTGACTGATGTCAAATGGCCTCATATCAGTCTGCAGTAAAAAAGGGAAAGCAAAGTTAGGAAAACGCAAGAAGGCTCCCACAAAACCACTTTTACCTGGTAAAAACCACAATTGCATGATAAATAAAAAAAACCTATTTGCTAAAACAGGCTAAAACTGTCAGATACGTAAGTAGTAAAACATAATATGAGTAAAAGAATAAGATATAACATCTTTTGAGACAGGAGCTGCTGTACTCAGCTGCCACTAGCATGGCTAATAGCCAGGTCAGTCAGAATTTCTTGTAGGATTCCAACTCAGAGTATTGCGTACAAGGGTGCATCCACAACACTGCATGCTGAGATGTTGTGCAGAGGCACTGCTTCCACATATCACATTGAATAATCCACCAGAACTAACACAACCTAACCATAACAGAACTACCATAACCCTTGCATGCACCTCTCTAATGGCCAGGTCCAATCCAGTTCTTTCAAAAGGGACTGCGATTAAGGGTAATGGGCACAATGGCACATTTGGGGTGGCCAGCAGAATTATGCCATGCTGCACACCGCATGCATACATTGCTGTGAATGCCCTGCTAACAGAAATGAGCCATTATGCTTGAGGACTGAAAAATGTGAGTGCATGTGAATTTCTCACTGTATTATTTAACCATCGATTATTCTCACTTGGTCAAAGTCATGGCAAAGCTACTCATCACAAGTATCCAAGGGTAATCCCCACAGAGCTGGGTAATGGTGTGGCGTCCTCCTCATCCACTGAGTCATCATGACACCTCACAGACATTGACAGCTCCAACATCGTCTCCCTGGTCCAAACTGCATACATCCCACACCTTTCTATGCAGCAGCAAGACCCATCCACCACCATATATATATATATATATATATATATATATATATATATATATATATATATATATTACATTTTCTTAAACCCCAGCCAATTTGCCCCCAAAATGAGTGTATGGGTGAGGCTAGGACTAAATGCCACCTCCACACTAGATATTCATGAATATCCCCATACACACACCTCACCTTCACCAATAGAGTATTTCCCAATGCCTCACCTTGAATCACCTTGAAGAGAGATGGAGCATGGGGAGATGTTTCAAGAGGTAGTAGAGGGAGAGGAGAAAATGTGGGTAGAAACTGGGTCCAGGGTGTCAGTTTCATTGCACCTTGGTTCCAGGGAGCTGGAACTGGGGGAGAAGAAGGGAGAGGAGGCAGAGACAGAACAAAAAATGACAGATGCCTGGACCAGGGACTGCCACCAGGTGATCTTCCACCAGCTAAAAGGCTTTGTTCAGGGATGCGGGCCACTGGCACTGGACCCACTCCGCTGTTCCTGTCGGGAGTCGGACGATGAACCGCTCCAGTGCCACAGCATCTCAATGATCTGTTCTTCATCCCACTCCTCCAGCATCAACCACTGGTGACAGCAGTCCTTCAGCTGCTGCATGTAGGAGAATGAGCACCGACCTTGGTGAGCTGCATTGACCCGACTCAAAAAGCTCAATGAAGGCCTCCTTGGTATGAAAATAGAAAATACACACATCATATCATAACCTTAAACAGACAAAACCATGGAGGGGAAGGTAAAGAAAAAAAAAATAATAGGTAATGTGTGCTAACTTGTGGAAATGACAGTTGAACCCTAATATGCCTGACCTGGCAAAAAAATATTGAAGGTTTTAAGGCTAATCTGGAATCAAATGTAACATCAATACATTTTGCAGATAGGAGCATTGAGAAATCTACAGAATTTCTGATAAACCTAGTTAGCTTTTTGTTTATAATAGGGACGAAGCTTGGTATGACAGATTACATGCACTAGATTTATGTTTGTGTTCTATGTAAGACTCACTGGCTGGCAACAACAAACTAATCTATCCACCAAAAGCATTTACAGTGGCTTTGTATCATCTGTGGTGCAAACTGCAGCTGTGTGAGATTTACAATAAAACAAAGGCAGCCAACTTACCTACAGAAAAAAAAAAATGTAATGCACATATCACCGCTTTCCTTCTGGCAAAGTCCATAGAGGTTGTGGTGGTGCAGTGGTCATCAAATTTGGACCAAAAGGTTTAGTCCCAGCTGAACAAGCAACACTACTATCATTATTCCTTAAAGCGAGACACTTTATCCCAGACTGCTTCAGGCAGACAGCAACTGGTATCGGTAGGTCAGTGTTCAAATAGGTCTATCGCAAAACAAATAATATAACCACAGGCTAATGACTATATATATAACTTGCCTGTCACAAAACATTGCAGCTTAGTACATTTGTGTGTCCTCTAAAGAATTAAAGAAAATATTTTTGTTTTGTATTTTTACTTTGTATAGTATTCAGTCTTAACAGACAGAGCAATCATTGCTCCAAAAGCAATGTTTTGTACTGTGAAAGTTATATACTGTATTATATATTGCATTTACAATTATGACTTTACAGTATAAAGCACAAGTTGTTTTCTCTGTTTGTTACTACCGAAAACCATGTTTCCATAAGGCTTTTGCACAGTTTATATAAAATATTATTGCATTGGTTACACTACAGGTTGAATTTTATCCAAAGCAAAAATGGTGGAATCCCTGCAGAAATGTGCAGTAGAATGCAGAAAATACAGAGAATACAGAAATGTTCTAAGTTAGATAACATTAATTGGGTGAAACTATCTTATATGCATCTTACGTTGCCTTTGATAACTCTTTTGTGTTGCAAACTCTTAGTTGCAACTCAAACACACTTCACACTAGGACATACATATCTTAGGGGGCAGGGTCTCAAGAGAACCCCACCACCACCACCACACACACACACACACACACACACACACATACTTCTCATACAGTTGACCACTTATCATCTTTAATAACCATTCATAATCATGCATTACTATTCAAAGTCCAATGAAAGCATTGCAGTCATTCAAGACTCAGTTTTTTACAGTCCAGTCACATTAGATCAGTGGTTTCTTTAGAGGAAAAAAATCTTTCCGCAAAATACAGAGTAATGGCATTGTCTGAGAGTCATAGTACTCACGAAAAACTTTATAATTTACATACTTGAGCCACATAGCACATGCATATGATTATAAATCTTGTTTA
Organism: Ictalurus punctatus; assembly: GCF_001660625.3. Lineage (NCBI taxonomy): Eukaryota > Metazoa > Chordata > Actinopteri > Siluriformes > Ictaluridae > Ictalurus > Ictalurus punctatus. Next base: position 10,670,016 of record NC_030438.2, read on the forward strand.
ATAGTGATTTCATAATTAAACTGATAATAAAGGTAAACATGGACATTACAAATTCTTATTGTACTTCATTTCCCACCTGCTGAGATGAATATAACTTTACTGTACTTTCACAGGAGGTGCTAAATAGTAATAAAGATCTTAGAACTCAAGTTGACCAAATCCACTCTATCCCCAGATGAGGCTGACTGTTTCACTGAATTGGATCAATCTGGTTCAGTGCTGCTGCCAGGGTTGAATCCCTGGGTCTCAGGTGCACTGCAGGCTACATCTTTACTCCGGGAGCCACCTGAAGTCCATATAAATTATAATTATAAAACACGGCAGCCAAGAGGGCACTTTTACAGTCTGAGGGAAAAAAGGCAAAGGCTCAAATCCCCTCTGGGTTTCTATCTGTCCATGTGCCTGGGTTTAACAAACCCCATAGATATTTCTACTGTTTTCATTTAAAGTTGACAGAGATGCTCTGAATTTTTTTCACTGTTTGCATTTTAACTGGAAAATGTATGCCAATAGAGACTAGTTGGCACACATACCAGTGACATCTTTATTTTCATCTTTGAAAATAAAAAATTATTTTGAAATTGATGCATGCAACACATCCCAAAAAAGTCGGAACAGGGGCAGTTTAGGACTAATATTGATGTGACAAGTTTAAATAAGAAGGTAATGTGAAACAGGCGAGCAATCATCTAATCATAGTATATAAGGAGCCTCCAAAAAAGGCCTAGTCCTTCAAGAGCAAGGATGGGCAGGGCCTCGCCAATATGCCAGTAGATGCATCAGTGACTAATCCAACACTTTGAGAATAACATTCCCCAATGACAAATGGGTAGGATTTTGGGCATGTCACCTTCTAAAGTGCACAATACAATTAAAAGATTCAAAGGATACGGTCAAATCTCTGTGCATAAAGGGCAAGGCCGAAAACCACTTCTGAATGCACGTGAACTCCGATCCCTCAGACATCACTGTCTTAAAAACCGTCATGAGTCTGTAATGGATATCCTGACATGGGCATGGGAATAGCTTGGTAAACCATTGTCAGTCAACACCATTTGCCGCTGCGTCCACAGATGCAATTTAAGACTTTACTATGGCTTTACTAAGCAAAAGCCATACATCAACACTGTCCAGAAGCGCCGGCAACTTCTCTGGGCTCGGGCTCATCTGAGATGCACAGTAGCACAGTGGAATCATGTTTTGTGGTCCAACGAGTCATCATTTCAAATAGTTTTAGGACAAAAAAGCTGTCGTGCTCTCCAGGCCAAAGAGGAAAAGGACCATCCAAGCTATTATCAGCATCAAGTCCAAAAGCCATGGTATGGGGGTGTGTCAGTGCCCATGGCATAGGTAACTTGCACATCTGTGAGGGCACCATTAATGCAGAAAGATATGTACACATTTTGGAGCAACATATGCTGGCATCCAGACGTCATCTTTTCCAGGGACAATGCCAAACCATATTCCGCCCAGATTCCAAGCATATGGTGCCGTAAGCAGAGAGTGCGGGTGCTAGCATGACCTGCCTGCAGTCCTGACCTGTCTTCAGTTGAGAATGTGTGACGCATTATTAAATGCAAAATAAGGCGACGAAGGCCCCGTACAGATGCACAGCTGAAGAAATGCATAATGGATGAACGGGGAAAATTTTGCTTTCTAAACTTAACCAACTGGTGTCTGGCCAACTAATGCTTAATAAGTGTTATTAAAAGAAAAGATGTTACACAGTGGTAACAGTCGACTGTCCCAACGTTTTTGGAGTGTGTTGCAGTCATCAGATATGAAATGAGTGTATAATTTAAAAAATAAATTAAATTCACAATGTAAAACATCAAATGATGTGTTAATAATTTGTTTCCAATATATTACAGGGTGAATTGAAATTTCAAATGACTCTTTTTGTTTGTTTTTTTGCATTTTCCATACTGTCCAAAAATGAAGTTGTATTTTTCATGGTCTAAAGGCAGGGATTTATAAGTGTTTTCTCTCTAGGTGAGAGCTGCATACCTTTGGGAGTTTCTCCTGGTCTCCTTAAATGAACAGTGCTGACAGGTTTGTGGATCTGCAGCAACAAAGAAGTGTTGTATGAGCCCAGGATACCTCTTATTACAGATCCTGTTCCCTCCTAAATATCTACACAGTCCAACACTCTCTTTTGCCTCCATTTCTCTCATTCAGATCCAATGTCATGTCCACCTGCCAGGACTTTTACCCATTTTTCACTGCACAATAACAGTCTAGTCATAATGCTGGCCATGGCTGGTGTCTCTAAGGACTCAATACTGTCATACTTTCACTCACTTCTCTGCCAGCCTATCCTTCACAAAGAGGATCAGAGTGCACCAATGTTTTACTTTAATGACTAATTCACTGCAGAATGAAAGCACTACTGTTGCCCTCTGAATAAAGGCCCATTCTTTTAAATCCAAATCAAATTGCACATTTCGGTATTATTTTATTTTAGATTTACTTCAGATAGTTTTAGTGTGGAGTAGACTTGTATTATACAGTGCTGTGATAAATGATTCCCCCTTCCTGATTTCTTCTGTTTTTGTATATATCTCATACTAAATTGTTTCAGAAATTAAAACAAAATCTAAGATCTAAGGCAACCGGAATACAAAATACACAAAAGTTTTTAAATGATAATGTTATATATTGAAGCAAATAAAGTTATCTAATACCAAGTTATCTAATACCACCAAGGTGATATAAATACATCAGTCTGGGAAAGGTTACAAAGCTATTTCAAAATCTCTGGGACTCCAAAGAACCATAGTGAGAGAAATTATCTCCAAATAGAAAAACTCAGCACAGTAGTGGCTGACCTTCCAAAATTCCTCCAAGAGCACAGCAACTACTCTGCCAGCAAGTCACAAAAGAGCCAAGGACAACATCACAGAACTCTCTTACATCAATAAAGGTCACTGTTCATGAGTCCACTATCAGAAAGACACTGGGAAAAATGGCATCCATGAAAGAGTGGAGAGTCGAAAACCACTGCTAACACAGAAGAAAATTAAGGATCGTCTGAATTTTGCCAAAACTCACCTTCATGATCCTCCAACCTTTTGTGAGAATATTCTGTGGATTGATGAGTCAAAAGTGGAACTGCTTGGAAGACAGGTCCCATTATATCTGGCATAAACCAATCATTGAATTTCACAAAAAGAACATCATACCTATGGTGAAGCATAGTGGTGGAAGCCTGGTGGTGTGGGGATGCAAGGCTGCTTTAGGATCTGAGAAACTTACTATAATTGAGGGAAACATGAACTCTGCTCTCTACCAGAAAATCCTAAAGGAGAATGTCTACACACACACACACACACACACACACACACACACACACACACACATATATATATATATATATATATATATATATATATATATATATATATATATATATATATATATATATATATATACAGTATCTCACAATAGTGAGTACACCCCTCACATTTTTGTAAATATTTGAGCATATCTTTTAATGTGACAACACTGAAGAAATGACACTTTGCTACAATGTAAAGTAGTGAGTGTACAGCTTGTATAACAGTGTAAATTTGCTGTCCCTACAAAATAACTCAACACACAGCCATTAATGTCTAAACTGCTGGCAACAAAAGTGAGTACACCGCTAAGTGGAAATGTCCAAATTGGGCCCAAAGTGTCAATATTTTGTGTGGCCACCATTATTTTCCAGAACTGCCTTAACTCTCTTGGGCATGGAGTTCACCAGAGCTTCACAGGTTGCCACTGGAGTCCTCTTCTACTCCTCCATGACGACATTACGGAGCTGGTGGATGTTAGAGACCTTGTGCTCCTCCACCTTCCATTTGAGGATGCCCCACAGATGCTCAATAGAGTTTAGGTCTGGAGACATGCTTGGCCAGTCCTTTAGCAAGGCAGTGGTCATCTTGGAGGTGTGTTTGGGGTCGTTATCATGCTGAAATAATACCCTGCGGCCCAGTCTCCGAAGGGAGAGGATCATGCTCTGCTTCAGTATGTCTTAATACATGTTGGCATCCATGGTTCCCTCAATGAACTGTAGCTTCCCAGTGCCGGCAGCACTCATGCAGCCCCAGACCATGACACTCCCACCACCATGCTTGACTGTAGGCAAGACACACTTGTGTTTGTACTCCGCACCTGGTTGCTGCCACACACGCTTGACACCATCTGAACCAAATAAGTTTATCTTGGTCTCTTCAGAACACAGGACATGGTTCCAGTAATCCATGTCCTTAGTCTGCTTGTCTTCAGCAAACTGTTTGCGGGCTTTCTTGTGCATCATCTTTAGAAGAGGCTTCCTTCTGGGACGACAGCCATGCAGACCAATTTGATGCAGTGTGCGGCATATGGTCTGAGCACTGACATGCTGACCCCCGACCCCTTCAACCTCTGCAGCAATGCTGGCAGCACTCATACGTCTAAATCCCAAAGACATCCTCTGGATATGACGCTGAGCATGTGCACTCAACTTCTTTGGTCGACCATGGCGAGGCCTGTTCTGAGTGGAACCTGTCCTGTTAAATCGCTGTATGGTCTTGGCCACTGTGCTGCAGCTCAGTGTCAGGGTCTTGGCAATCTTCTTATAGCCTAGACCAACTTTATGTAGAGCAACAATACTTTTTTTCAGATCCTCAGAGCGTTCTTTGCCATGAGGTGCCATGTTAAACTTCCAGTGACCAGTATGAGGGAGTGTGTGAGTGATGACACCAAATTTAACACACCTGCTCCCCATTAACACCTGAGACCTTGTAACACTAACAAGTCACATGACACCGGGGAGGAAAAATGGCTAATTGGGCCCAATTTGGACATTTTCAATTAGGGGTGTACTCACTTTTGTTGACAGCGGTTTAGACATTAACGGCTGTGTGTTGAGTTATTTTGAGGGGACAGCAAATTTACACTGTTACACAAGCTGTACACTCACTACTTTACATTGTAGCAAAGTGCCATTTTTTCAGTGTTGTCACATGAAAAGATATAATCAAATATTTACAAAAATGTGAGGGGTGTACTCACTTTTGTGAGATACTGTATATATATATATATATATATATATATATATATATATATATATATATATATATATATATATATATATGCACACTGTAGCAATCAAAATTATTCAACCCCCATTTCAAAATCAGGTTTTATGACTTTCAGCTGTTTCCAAAGAAACAAATCAAACAAAGCAATTGAAATAGTTGAACACAACAAATGTTACAAGTGTTTTCCCCAAATTCTACTGAAAATGCAACTTAAAATTATTTATCCAGTTTCAAAATTATTCAACCTCCTGAATAGAATCCTTCACAACAAATATGCAAATCAGGTGTTGTCTCAAGCAGACCCGATGCAACTAATCAAGGGCTTCATTAGTTGCACTAGGTGTGCTTGAGCTGGAACACATGAAATACCTGAACTTGTTAGCGGCAGAAAATACATGAAATGTCTGGACGGGGCAGAAAAGGGAAGCCATCAACAGCTGCAACCAGATTTCTGAGAAGGCAGGTTGTGAAAAACCCTCAAGTGACAGCAAAAGACCTGCAGCGGGACTTGATGGCAACAGGCACTGAGGTTTCAGTGAGCACAGTAAGGCATGTACTAAATGCAGAAGGTTTCTATCCTGGAACCCCAAGACATACACTACTACTGATACAAAAGCATAAGAAAAGTCGGCTCAAAATCATACAAATAAGCCACAGAAGTTTTGGGATTCTTTTCTGTGGCGCGATGAAATAAAACAGGAAGTTTTTGGCATGATAGACCAGCGGTATGTCTGGAGGAAGAAGAATGAAGTGAAGAACACTCTGTGCACAGTCAAGCATGGTGGTGCCTTGGTGATGCTCTGGGGCTGCTTTGCATCCTCTGGCACTGGAAACCTGCAGCGTGTGGAAGGCAAGATGGATTCATTGAAGTATCAGGAAATCCTAGGAGATAACGTCATGTCATCTGTGAGAAGGCTGAGGCTTGGGCGTCATTGGACCTTCGAACAGGACAATTATCCCAAACATACCTAAAATTCCACCAAGGCTTGTTTGCAGAAGAAGTCCTGGAAGATTCTACAGGGCCATCACAGTCACCTGACTTGAACCCCAAAGAAAATTTCTTGTGGGATTTGAAGAAGGCGTTTGCAGCACGCAAATCCAAGAATATTACTGAATTGGAGGCCATTGCTCATGAGGAATGGGCTAAGATTCCACAGGAACACTGCCAGAAGCTATGCATCTTGTTTGCAGCAGGTCATAACAGCAAAAGGGTATTCTACTAAGTATTAAAGATGCTTACCATGAAGGGGTTGAATAATTTTGAAACTGGAGAAATAAGTTACATTTATTTATAAGTTATTAATAATAAGTTGCATTTTCAGTTGAATTTGCGGAAACCACTTGAAGCATTTGTTTTGTTGAACTATCCATTGCAAACAGCTGAAAGTCTGTAAATTTTGACAATAAAACTGATTTGCAATGGGGGTTGAATATTTATGATTGCCACTATATATATATATATATATATATATATATATATATATATATATATATATATATATATATATATATATTGCATGACAACCATTTCATAAGAATAAATACATATATACCTAAATGGCCTGCATTGAGAACATTAAACATTACACATTAAGTACACAGTTGTTTGAAATGCGCCTCTCCACATGCTTTTTCTGTTATGAAAAATGAGCATGGCAACAAAATTTGAAATTCAGATGTCTTTCCTTGGGGACTCCCATTTGCGATGCGTACCAGTAATGTATTTGTTGTCTTTATCACTTACCACTGCCATTGAACATCATTAGGTAATGTGCAGTCGCTGGTGGAGCAAAATAACATGTTTATCATAATTATTTGTCTTGGATATCATTTGAGGGCTGCAGACTTGCTTGTCTTCCCCTCTGTCTCTCCGACCGTTACTGCTTTGCCATGCTGCCCAAATCTTCCCATTCATCATTGCACTTTTACATACTGGTTTCTGGGGAAGAACATCATTAGTATTGCATGTTTATCAAGGAGAACAAAATGGCATTTGGGGAACAATAAGACAGCCTGCGGAGAGAAACGTTAGAGACTATCTATGGTCTTTAGATTCATTAGCATGTAATAGCTATTAGGCTGGTGTCTGCAGAAGCCCTGACACCTTATAAAAGAAAACTGGGGCCATGCAGTGACTTTGATTGATGTGAACATCTTGGCTTAAACTTGAGAGTCACAATTAATGCAGTATTTTAGGGCCAGTAGACAGAATTGTTTTTATTTATTTATTTTTTTTAAACAGGTACAAAGAATTTGATGCATTTGTGTGTATGTTTTAATAAAAGTGTAGATTGGATGAAAAGGATAAATATTGAGGTCATAACACCAGGGCACAATTAATAGAATGGGATATATTAAAATACAGACTATATTATATATTTTAATTATTGGTTAATTTCTGTGCTATATGATATTCCTTCTGTTTTTGTTTTTGTTTTGTTTTTTGCAAGGATTTAAGGAGTCCCATTTACATCAAGTTTTTTATTTATATTTTATATAAATTATTTATGTAAAAATGCAAATACAAAATATTTGGTACCTGTAATACCTAACATTATTATAAGGATTTATATCTTTATGCTCACAACTTTCAGCATTATTTCAAATATATTCAACGAAACCTCAAGGGAAAACGTACTTCTAATGTCAGCAACAAAGTTTTAATCTTTTTTTACTTTAATCTCTGAACATGTAGATGTTTAGAAAAAAATAGGAAATTAAGAAAACATATAAAACATATACACTGGAGTTTAACAGTGAATGTATTTTATGTACTGTAAAACCAGTGTGAATGATCCAAGTTCTATCCAGCTATACACATTAATAATAATAATAATAATAATAATAATAATAATAATACATTTAATAATTTTTTTTATCATGCCACTATCCCTTGACATCTGAAGTGTAACATTGTGGCAAATAACACATTGTCAGTAGTAAATCCATCCAAATCTCAGCATAACTTTGTAGACAAACACATTTCCAGACATTTATTCATACATATGGGAAATAATATAGGCTAATATTCCTGTCTTACTACACTGAGTCTTCATATTATATTGGATTATTATTATTGAGGTTAGCAAGCTACATACAGGGCAAAACCCCAGAGTATAACATTGCCCTGAAGCAAACTGCAAAAAGCTACAAAGACAGCCATGTATCTGATTCTTAATAATGGAAAAAATATTTGAGACATTGTTTTCTATTCCCAGTAACACTGATGTACAAGTGCTTTTGTTAGAAATTAGACTGGACATGAATGTAAACTAGACTTTATTTTTAATAAAAAACAGTAAAAACAGGGTTGATGGAAGCTATATAGAAATGTTCTCATTAGTTATTCACTATTATCTTGGTATATGAAGACTTACAATGATCTTTTCCACTATTTAAAGTAAACAATGCAAATGAGATGAGAAAGATGGTAATACTTTTTTTTTTTTTTTAATCCTGAGCCACATTAGCACTGGGAAAAATTACGTTTTCACAATTTGTTACAATTTGTAAAATCAACAATTTTCTAAACACTGCAAAAATTTCTACACACTAAATCTACACACTGCAAAAATGACTTCCTTGAAATAAGCAAGACACACATAAATCTAGGTAAAGTGTACTAAAATCAAACAAACAAACAAACAAAAAAAGAATTCTTGAAAATAGCATAAATATTTAGTCACTAAAAATGCTATTGGATCTTAAAGCTAGACAAAAAAAACAGTTTCAAGCTTATTACAAGCAATGAAAACTCAGTTATTCAAGATAGACTCACTTAAAATGACTATTATGGTCTCTTGATTGAGCTGACTTTAAGAATTTATCCGTTAATCTGAGACTAATAATTAGCAAAATAAAAAAGCTTGCAATAAGACACAATTCTTCAAACAGCATAAAAAGTTACTTTGTCTTAAATTAAGGCACCAGAAGCATTGTTATTTTTCAGAATTTGTATTGAAACAGAGAAAAACTCTGCAACATAATGTAAGAGATAGTTGAAGGTGGCTGATGCAAGCACAGATTTCTATTGAATAAAGTCAAAATAAACAACCAAAATAGTGAAAAATTCTAACCATAAACGTAACAATGGACACAAGGCAAAAACATGCAGACTATGAGAGTGGCTGTAGCACACATGACAACACATGAACACGACAACAACAAAAGCTTGACAAGTAGGTACTGAAAAACAAGAACTTCTACAGGGGTGCTTATTTGGGGTAACACAGGACAGGTGTGAGTGATGAATGGGACATGTAACGTTGTCATGTGACATGCTGGGGCTGATGGGTAATGTAGTTCAGTGGGGATTTCGGCATAACCATGACAGCTGATTTATTGAAAAAAAATGTAGTTATGCAAGTGATCTTACTCTTAAAATATAATTATTCCCAGCTTTTTGAAATACCTTTTTTTTTTTTTTTTTTTTTTTTTTTTGCAGTGTACCTGTTTCATTGAAAAATTGAAGCGTGCAATTGGTCTTAGTCTTAAAATAAGGAAAACCATCTTGTTCCTTTTCTGGAATATTATGCAAACCATTGTTGTAGCTTGTTACTGGTTAAATCTAGCTCAATATTAGCTGGAATATCTTATTAAGACAAAGTTAGATATACAGTGCCCTCCATTAATATTGGCAGCTTTGGCAAATATGAGCAAAGAAGGCTGTGAAAAAATTGCCTTTATTGTTTAACCTTTTGACCTTTTATTATAAAAATTCACAAAAATACTCTTCTCTCATGGATATCAAACAACTGCAAACACAACACAGGTTTATCCCAAAATAATCTTAGGTGTGCAAAAATTATTGGCATATTTGTAGTATATTTGTTATATATGTTGTATACAACATATTTGTTGTATATTCCCATTGATATTTCATTTTTTTTAATACACCTGTGTGACTAGGAACAGGAAATTGTTCAACCATGACTTCCTGTTTCACAGGGGTATAAATATGAGGTAACACATAGGCCAAATTCCCTTAGTCATTCATAACAATGAATTCATTTCAAAGACCAAGGAATATAGTTGTGATGTGCGGCAAAAGGTTGTTGAGCTTCACAAAATGGGAAGTAGCTATAAGAGAATAGCACAAGCATTGAAAATGCCCATCTCCACCATCAGGGCAATAATTAAGAAGTTCCCATCAACTGGAAATTTTATGAATCAACCTGGAATTGGACATGTGTCTATATTGTCTTAACGCACTGTGAAGAGGATGGTTTGAGTGGCAAAAAAAATCTCCAAGAATCACAGCTGGAGAATTGCAGAAGTTAGTTGTGTCTTGGGGTCAGAAAGTCTCCAAAACTTCAATCTGAAGTCACCGACATTACCACAAGCTGTTTGGAAGGGTTTCAAGAAAAAAGCCTCTACTCTCATCCAAAAAAACTCAAGCATCTTCAGTTTGCCATCATAGACCCTATCAAATATCAGCAGATATGAAATGTAAACCTGAAAGTAAGCTTAAAATGGGCCGTAATTGGATCTTTCAGCAGGACAATGATCCAAAACATACATCAAAATCAACACCAAAATGGTTTACTGACTACAAAATCAAGGTCCTGCCATGGCCATCCCAGTCCCCTGACATGAACCCTATAGAAAACCTGTGGGGTGAACTGAAGAGGAGAGTTCACCAGCACGGAGCTCGAAATTTTAAGGATCTGGAGAGATTTTGTATGGAGTAATGGTCTTAGATCCCTTGCCATGCATTCTCCAACCTTATCAGGCATTATAGGAGTAGACGCAGAGCTGTTATTTTGGCAAAGGGGGGTAGCACAAAGTATTGACTAAAAGGGTGCCAATAATTGTTGCACACCTATATATATATATATATATATATATATATATATATATATATATATATAATTTTTTTTTTTTTTTTTTTTTTTTTTTTTTTTGGATAAACGTGTTTTGTTTGCAATTGTTTGATATCCATTAGAGCAGAGTATTGTATTTGAGGTTTTTTTTTTTCACAAAAGATCAAAAGGTTAAACAATAAATACAGTTTTTTACAGCCTTCTTTGCTCATATTTACCAAGGGTGTCAATTCTAGTGGAGGGCACTGTATTTTCTTAGTATTATATTACTTTTCTAATGCAAAACATGCTTAACAAGATTCTTTTTTCTTTCTACACAAAAATAAGATTAATGTCCCAGAAACAAGTTTTTTTTTTCTTTTTTACTTTCTTGAAATTCCTTTTTTGCAGTGCAGTGATTAAATGAGTTCAACTGAAAATAATGAACCCTGAAAGAAATCCCTGAGAGTTATTCCATCACTGTACTGGAATTTGTGCTTTGTTTACATATCATGTACACTTGATTTTATTTATTCTGTTTTTACTTTATTAAGTTTTACTATGTTGGTTAGTAGTTAGCACATTTGCCTCACACCTCCAGGCTTGGGGGTTCGATTCCCGCTGCTGCCCTGTGTGTGGGGAGTTTGCATGTTCTCTCCATGCTATTCCTCCTCCAGTCCATAGACATGCATGGTAGGCTGATTGGCATGTCCAAAGTGTCCGTAGTGTGTGAATGTGTATGTGAGTGTGTTCTCTGTGATGGATTGGCATCCAGGGTCCAGGGTGTACCCCGCCTTGTGCCCGATGCTCCCTGGGATAGGCTCCAGGTTTCCCCGTGACCCTGAAAAGGATTAAGCGGCATAGAAGATGGATGGATGGATATATATATATATATATATATATATATATATATATATATATATATATATATATATATATATATATATATATATATATATAATTTTAATCTTTTAAGTAATTTAAATTTATTTAAATGACTTACTTAATATTTGAATGTCATTTTGTGACACCTCCATAAATATTCTATGAATCACCTATGAATATTGCTTTGCATGTCTGTGTACTATATGGACGTTAAATGGCCCAGAAATATGATAGGATCTTAACTTCGGGGAAAACTGAACTTAAATATACAGTATATTTCTAGAATTAGAGCAGCAAGTTTACAGTAAAACAACCTGTAAATTGTATTAATCACTAATACATTTTGTTTTGCTATGGAAAGTACATATGTTGTAAGCAATCATTTGTATTTAATAAAGACAACCTTACGTTGCTTAAACTTAGATTATAGCTAACTTTTTTAGGCCATTTTAAGGGGCTATAACAATCAAATCCTTGCACACACTGCAGTAGGATGTGAATGAAAGCAGACTACATCAATGTTCTATTTAAATTAAATTAGATCTAAATATTTTGATTTCAGGTAAATGTGGTACGTATTAAAGAGGCAAAGCCAGGCCATTTTTGGCCGCTCTAGTTTGGCTGTTCTGTTCAAGAGATTTCACTGAAAATACTATAATATAAACAGATCTTTATTTAAATTATATATATATACATATGTTAAGGCAGGTAGCATGCATGTGTTATAGACACCCCTTGTATAAAGTGTTGCCAATTAAAGCCAAAATTTAATACAATACATTAAATATAATAAATTTTATAAGAGTTAGGGTGATGTATTTGGATTTTATTTGAGTGAGAGTGATGTAGTTGGATTGTAAAATAATAAGGGTGAATGGTATTATGGTAGAATGGTAATATCAAGACCTCTGAAGGTTCTTTACATCCTGTATATTGCATGTTAGGGCCTCCATGGATCAGACTTGTTTGTCCAGCACATCCCACAAATGCTTAATCGGAATGATGTCTGGTCAATTTGGTGGCCAAATAAACACCTTGAACTCTTCGTCATGTTCCTCAAACCATTCCTGAACAATGTTTGCAGTGTGGCAGGTTGTGTTGCTGAAAGAGGCCAGTGCCATTAGGGAATACCATTGCCGTGAAGGGGTGTACTCGGTCTGCAACAATGTTTAGGTAGGTGGTACATGTCAAAATAGCATCCACATGAATGCCAGGACCCAAGATTTCCCAGCAGAACATAGTCCAGAGTATCACACTGCCTCTGCCAGCTTGCCTTCTTCCCATAGTACATTCTGGTGCTATCTCTTCCACAGGTAAGTAACGCACATGCACCCAGCAGTCCACATGATGTAAAAGAAAACAAGCTTCAGACCAGGCCACCTTCTTCCACTGCTCCATGGTTGAGTTCTGATGCTCACGTGCCCATTGTAAGTGCTTTCGGTAGTGTACAGGGTTCAGCATGGGCACTCGGACTGTCAAACTGTGTGTTCTGATACCATTCTATCATAGCCAGCATTAACCTTTGCAGCAATTTGTACTACAGTAGCTCTTCTGTGGGATCGGACCAGATGGATTAGCCTTCGCTCCCATTGTGCATCAGTGAGCCTTGAGTGCCCATGACCCTGTCACCGGTTCACGGGTTGTCTTTCCTTAGACCATTTTTGTAGGCTGACGTCTTTGTGCTGGTCATCTCGCTCTCTCATTATGGAAGACAATAAAAGCACAAACAGACACACAAGTAAACTCTGGCTAATCCAACACAGGTGAGAATCACGCGTTACCTGCCAATTGAACCCGCTTCCTTTCCATCCACAGCTGATGCTTGACCACACCCTGCTGTCACTATCACATATACTTAAATATACATATACATTTTTTACATAAAATGTCACAGTGCAAAATAAACACAGAAATGAGATGGACGGATTTTTTCAAGTTTGTCCGGTAATCTTTTTTTTGTGTAAATCTCATACTAAAGAGATTTAGATCTTTAAACAAAATGCAACATAAAACAAAGGTAACCTGAGTTAACACACAATACAGTTTTTATTTCTTTAGTTTTTTATTGAAGCAAAAAAGTGATCCAACACCGATGAAAAACTAATTTCCCCCTTAAACCTGAAATCTGGTTGTGCCACCTTTTGTAGCAATAACTGCAACCAACCACTTTCAATAACTAGAGATCAGTCTTTCACTGCACTGCCGTGGAATTTTGGCCCACTCTTCTTTGTAGAACTGCTTTAGTTCAGCCACAGTGGAGGGTTTTCGAGCTTGAACTTCCCGTCTAAGGTCCAGCCACAGCGTCTCAATTGGGTCAAGTCAGGAATTTAACTAGGCGACTCCAAAGCTTTAATTTAGCTTTTTTTTAACCATTCAGAAGTGGATTTACTCCTATGTTTTGGATCATTGTCTTGCTGCATAATCCAGTTGCGCTTGAGTTTCAACTTATAGAGTGAAGACTGGACATTCTCCTTTAGGATTTTCTGGTAGAGAGCAGAATTCATGTTTCCCTCAATTATTGCAAGTTGCCCAGACCCTGAAACATGCCCACACCATCACACTTCCACCACCATGCTTGACCATAGGTATGATGTTCTTTTTGTGGAGATCTGTGTTTGGTTTATGCCAGATGTAACGGGACCCCTGTCTTACAAACAGTTCCACTTTCGACTAATCAGTCCACAGAACATTCTCCCAAAAGGTTGGAAGATAATCAAGGTGTGTTTTGGCAAAATTCCAGATACGCCTTAATGTTCTTCTGGGCTCACAGTAGTTTTCACATCACTACTCTTCCATGGATTCCTTTTTTGTCTTTCTGATAGTGGAATCTTGAACAGTAACCTTTACTGATGCAAGAGAGGCCTGTAATTCCTTTGATGTTATACTTGGCTCTTTTGCGACTTCCTGAATGAATCGTTGTTGAATTGGACTTATGGAAGGTCAGGGTTGTAGGGTTGTCAACTTTTTTAGGAAACTCTATATATACTATATATAGATATATCCAGTCCCTGAGGCAGTGAAGCAACCCCAAACCATTACATTTCAACCACTGTCCTTCACAGTTGGTATGAGGTGCTTCTCCTGAAAAGCTGTCTTTGGTCAGCACCAAACACGTCTGCTGTTGCAGTGGCCAGACAACTCTATCTTTGATTTGTCTGTCCAGAGCACATTATTCCAAAAGGCCTGGTGTATGTCTATATGCTCACTGGCAAACTGTAGTCTTGCTCTAATGTTATTTTTAGATGGCAAAGCCTTTTTCCTGGCACACCTAACATACAAGTCAACGTTGTGCAATCTCTTTTTGATTGTAGAAGCATGCACTTTGACACCAACAGTTGCAAGACTTCAGATCCTGTGATTAAATTTGGGGGTTCTTGGAGAATTTTTTTGCATCAGACAGTCTGCTCTTGGGCTGAATTAGCTTGGAAGACCAGTCCTGGACAGTGCTTGTCCAAATATGTCAAAAAAGCCAACAATTTCCGTGAGGTGTACTTATTTTTTCACATGAATGTATATAGCATGAGGATATATTTTTGAGGAAGACTACAGTACATATGCAAAATGTATTTTGAAAATTGTATCCTATGCGTTTCACTGAAAGAGAGCATGAAATGTGAGTGCAAACGGATACAAGTGCAGACTTTTTATTGTGCTCAGTGTAAAAATAGCAATTAAACTGTGGGTATACACACAACATCAACAGTAACAGAAGCAACCCTTTAGGTGCTAACCTGACAGTGTGAGTGTTATAAAAGTTTTCCCATATTGTCTTTAAATTCACAAAAAAATTCTTAACAGCAAGACATTTAAAGGAATCACTGACCTTCTTAAACAATATGAGGTCTGTGTAGCCTTGCCACATATCTGTCACATACCGCTTACTGTATATGTATAGCTCAGTTATGGTAAAAAACTGTAAAATATGGCCTCCAACTGTGGTGTTCTCTCCTAATACTGTACAGCTCATAAATATTTGATTTTGTAATTTCTTTGAGTTAAATCCACTTAATGATTTCTCACATCATCTACTAATGGTGGACATTCCTCTTTATGAGCAGATAGAGAATATAATGGGGAATACTGAATGTTTGACCATGGTTAGAGCCTATGAACTGTAACACTATTTACATTTCTCTTGAACCACCATTTCTCTGAAGCTTTCATTCTTCCTGTCTTAGACAACTTTCTCTCTTTCACATACCAGTCTCAGCTTTTTTCTTTCAGCACCACCCCACCCCTCACCCCACAGGCTTTCTCTGTTGCCATCAGAATAATAAAAGCCCGACCAATTAACAGCTAAATGTTCTCAGTATCCAGATGTTGATATGTGCATGGTTGGGGATTGAGAAGGGGTGGGGGAAGGATAAAAGTAGCAAGAGACAAAACAGAATGAAAATAGGTCATATGCACATACATCTGATCGCCGGGGCATGGCCACAATATTTCACGCTACATTAGGCTGCTTAAAAGCTTAAAAGCTAATCCACCGGCATGAATGTTTTCTCCTTAATTTCATGGCGGTACAGACTGGGTACCTGGTGCCTGGGTGGAGTGCTGGAGCGTAGAGTATAGCTACACCACCTATTAAAACTCCCATGAGGCCACGGGCCTGCAAAGAGAGAAAGTGTTATCCATTGATCTGGATTGATCTGGTGTGTACAGGATTGTGGGAGAGAATAACATAAAGAGAATAATGAGGTGTCTTGATGGATTCCTGCTACACTGGAAAACACAAGTATGGAGGAGCAATATGCATGTTTACTCTAGATTAACCACCTTAACGTTTGAGATAGGATGCTTCAAGCTACAAGAATACAAGTATAAAGACAGAGATAGTCTTTCAAACTATTCTACTGAACAGGTCCACATGGGTTTAAGGCATGTATGCTACATAAAACAATGAATAATGTTTTATTACCTTTCCAGCTGCTCATTAATTCAGTATATTTTATATTGTTAGGGTTAGGATAGTAACCCTAGCGTAAAGCCGATACAAATGGAAGTACAGTGGTGCTTGAAAGTTTGCGAACTCTTTAGAATTTTCAAAAATGATCCATAAATATCAGCTAAAACATCATCAGATTTTCACACATGTCCTAAAAGTAGACAAACAGATTCCAATTAAACAAATGAGACAAAAAGATTATGATCCAATATTACATATCTGTGAGTGGCAAAAGTATGTGAACCTCTAGGATTAGCAGTTAATTTGAAGGTGAAATTAGAGTCAGGTGTATTCAATCAACATTTGCTTCACACCTTCAGGGTTTCCCGCTGTGGCCCTGTGTGTGCAGAGTTTGCATGTCTCCCCATGCTGCGGGGGGTTTCCTCCGGGTATTCCGATACTCTGTCCAAAGACATGCATGATAGGCTGATTGGCATATCCAAATTGTCTGTTGTGTATGAATGGGTGTGTGAATGTTTAGGTGAGTGTGTCCTGTGATGGATTGGCACCCTGTCCAGGGTGTACCCAGCCTTGTGCCCCATGCTCATTGGGATAGGCTGCAGGTTCCCCGCAAGCCAGTAGGATAAGTGGTATAGAAAATGGATGGATGGACACATGTTTGTAGAAGTGTATCATGGCATGAACAAAGGAGATATTTGAGGACCTCAGGAAAAAAAGAATAGTTGATGCTCATCAGGCTGGAAAAGGTTACAAAACCATCTGTAAAGAGTTTGGACTCCACCAATACACAATCAGACAGATTGTGTATAAATGGAAGAAATTAAAGTTTATTTTTACCCTCCCCAGGAGTGGTTGACCAGCAAAGATCACTCCAAGAGCAAGACATGTAATAGTCCACAAGGTCACAAAGGAACCCAGGGTAAATAAAGCAAATAAAGGCCTGTCTCACATGTATGTTCATGAGTGAATCATCAGGAGAACAGTGAACAACACTGGTATGTATGACAGTATTGCCATAAAGATCATGTGGATGAGCCAGCTATTGGAAAAATGTTTTGTGGACGGATGATAACAAAATAGAATTTTGGGTTTAAATGAGAAGCGTTATGTTTGGAGAAAGGAAACACTGCATTCCAGTATAACAATCTTATCCCATCTGTGAAACATGGTGGTGGTAGTATCATGGTTTGGGCCTGTTTTGCTGCATCTGGGTCAGGACAGCTTGCCATCATTGATGGAACAATGAATTCTGAAATAAAATGTCAAGACATCTGTCCATGAACTGAATCTCAAGAGAAAGCAGGTCATGTAGCAAGACAATGACCCTAAGCACACAAGTCATTCTATCAAAGAATGGTTAAAGAAGAATAAAGGTTTTGGAATTCCCAAGTCAAAGTCCTGACATTAATCCAATAGAAATGTTGTGGAAGGACCTGAAGCAAGCAGTTCATGTGAGGAAACCCACCAACATCACAGTTGAAGCTGTTCTGTACTGAGGAATGGGCTAAAATTCTTCCAAGCCAATGTGCAGGACTGATCAACAGTTACTGAAACATTTAGTTGTAGAAGCAAAGGTTCACATACTTTTTGTCACTCACAGTTATGTAATATTGGATTATTTTACACATAAACCGTGGGCAGTGATGGCTTAGCGGTTAAGGCTCTGGGTTACTGATCGGAAAGTCAGGGGTTCAAGCCAAAGCGCTAAGAAGCTGCCACTGTTGGGCCCTTAACCCTCTCTTCTCTAGGGTGCTATATTATGACTGACCCTGCACTCTGACCCCAACCTCCTGGCATGCTGGGGTTTGTGAAAAAAAGAATTTCGCTCTGCTGTAATGTATAAGTGACCAGTAAAGATCAATCATCGTATCATTATAGGACCAAGTATATTTTTGTGTCATTTGTTTAATTAGGGACTCTTTATCTACTTTTAGGACTTTTAATAAACTTTTTGTGAAAATCTGATGATCATATTTATGCAGAAATGTAGAAAATTTCTACATTTTCTAAAGTTCACAAACTTTCAAGCACCACTGCACATATAATGCAGTTAGTAATATTTTAATTAGTTAGTAATCAGTTAGTAATACATTATATAATTAATTAATTAATATAAACAAACTATGAATATCAGCAATAAAACACAATAAGTAAATTTAACAAAGAAACTAACATTTTATTAATTTATTTTCTTTTAAATATAAACAGAATAAGCCAAATAATCATGAACTGATTATACAGGGAGACCAGAGTTCAGTAAGTTGAGTAAGAGCTTTGCTCATTAATGTGGACTTATTTTTAGTCATGGTTGAAGAAACATTTCATTCAATTAATGCATCTATTAATTTACTTTTTTTTTTATTATTAATGTCTAATAAACAAAGTATGTATAATAGTTTATTAATGCTATGTTTAACATTTCTTAATGTAATTAAATGCAATAATGTTAGTGTAACAAACCTTAATGTAGTGTAACCATTCAGTTAAAAATAAAATAAAAGGCATTAGAGGCATTTAGATGTAAGATTACAATATTGTATGCAATGAGGGTTATTGTAATAATTGCGCTCATGACACGCAGCACAGACCAGAACACATGCAGGTTATTGAAGGCAAGCCCATATTCACACTGTTCACAAACAGGCTAACAAGGTAAAAAGAGTAACATTTCATAAACAAGGATGCTTGAGAAAAAAAGTTTTTTTCTGCAGTAATAAAAAAACGAAAAAGCATGTGGACAGCTATGCCTATCGATATATATATATATATATATATATATATATATATATATATATATATATATATATATATATATATATATATATATATATATAATTGTTTATTTGTTCTATGTTTATATTATCAGCATGAAACTAAAAGAAAAACTGTGAACTCTCTGTCTCTCTCTCCCACCGATAACTGCAGATCACTGGCTCAAGCCTCCATTACAAGTTCTAGAATGGCGTTTTGGAATTAGCAACAGAGGGATTTGATGCACAATAAATTAGTTCCACACAGATGCATTTTAAGGACAATAATCTGAAAAAAGTCCTGAAATAAATGATAATGAGTCTTTATTAATCACAAATTCTTTCCTTTGCATACCCCAGCATGTCAGGAAGCTGGGGTCAGAGCACAGGGTCAGCCATGATACAGCACCCCTGGAGCAGAGAGGGTTAAGGGCCTTGCTCAAGGGCCCAACAGTGGCAGCTTGGCAGTACTGGGGCTTGAACCCCCAACCTTCCGATCAGTAATCCAGAGCCAAGCCACCACTGCCCAACATCTGAACAATATCTGAACAATGTCTTCTGGTAAGTGTGGTATAAGCGGAATAATTATCCAGTCTGTTGAATTATTAGAGAGATAATGCACTAGTTTTCTAATAATTCAATGGCCTGTCATCAAGTATTCCTTATTTATTTGGAACCTGTTCTGAAAGGGAGCCACTTTGTTGTATTATTCTACATAGAAACTTTTAAGCCCAGTTCACAGTCCACCGACAGATGCCGACCAATGGCAACAGTCACATTTGTTGGATCAGTGTGTTAACCCTGTCGGTGTCTGTTGGAGTTTGTCAGCATTTGTTCTCACCAACTGAACATGTTCAATCAGTGTTTGTCAGGTGCAGTGTGGTATGATTTTCCATCAAACTCCGACTTAATCTGACCTGGGCACGAACCACTGCCATGATGATGAGGCATGCGCCCCTGCAAACTCTATAGAAATGAAAGCCTGTGTGCTAGGTGCACGTACTTCTAAATAGAGTATTTCCATGCATTATTATTTTTTTGCATGTGAGGGCTAATTGCTTAAAAAATGTGAATATTGGACAAAAAAGTTGGATTTATTATAAAACTTACCTCAGGTGTTATCACTGTTTGCAGGGCTACCAGATCAATTAAATATACAACTTTTTGGCTATCTAACATGAGACTAAGCTAGTTTGGTGTTGCTAGCCAAGGGGAGGCACAACTAAGCTATCATTGTATTGATTTAGCTGCTTCAGTGACATGCAAAGTACGTTAGCTGTCCTTATGCTCTGCTCATATCATGTTCACGTAACTTGGAACTCATATCGGTATTTACAAACCTTTGTTTTCTGGCTCAACATGAGGGGATGTTAGTGTTTCAGTTTCAATGCCTTTACTGGAAAAAAATCAGCGTATATCCATTTTTTTCTCTCACACTGATTGTGTGAGCTAGTGTTTAGCAGAACTGAGGCCTGTCAGCCAATAAGACACAAGTATTTCCACATATTTTCCTGTAAACCCTGTCTGATTGGTCTTGCCTCCCTTCACTGAAGATAAAAAACAACACTGCCATCTTCTTTACTGATGTTCAGTTACGTAGTGACAAATCACTCTAAATGGAGAATTATTCGGGACTAAAGATAAAATTTCCAGGGCTACAGCCCTGAATGCCCAGGCCAGGTTACACCCCGGAATAAACTGAGCAAAGTTCTGAAAGCGCACATCCTATATCTGCAGTTCTCTATATAAATGTAAGTATGCGCCCTGTCTCTCACATCGCAACAACCAAGGCTTCACTCACAACCTCTTTCGTTTCACTTTTCATCTTTTTAGGTGAAGAACAACACGTAATGACACTACAGGTAGTAATAGTAAAATTTCGATTGTGGTGAAAGGATCATCCATTTTTAAACCAGTCTGATTGTCTGTAAAAAACATTCTAAAAACAATGGCCAACTTTTACAAGTTGGTGATTTTCGGCGTTGGTCAGCGTCTGTTGGTGCAGTATGAACTGGGCCTAAGGGACCAAATGTAGAACCCATTATTGGGCTTTTTTTTCCTGAAAGTTTTGGAAGAGTAGTAGCTAAGAGTCTCTTGGTAAGGACATGCAAGACATTGTAAATCAAGACTGGATAGACATGAACTATATTTACATAGACAGCAAGTAATTAAAGATGCTCAGATGAAAACAAAACACAATAAAGAAGGTAAATATTGGCAAATTTTATCTCCTCTGAAGCAGCACAGAAAAAGCCACATCAAAATTGTTAACCTTGTTCCATTAGTTGTTGTCTTTACTCAAATCATCAGAAAAAAACCTGCTGAATGAAATTAACTAAATTACAATAATCTCTTCTCAGAAAGGAAACACTAAAAATAAGATTGAGTAAATGAGTAAAATATATGTTCTAGTCCTCAGCTTGATAATCTGTTTCTGCTCTTAATGTTCTGTGCTATATCCACACTGATCATTATCGCTCTTCTCTTTCTGAAAGCCAGTTGGGGGAGGTTTTGTGAATTAAAAGCATTTAACCTGACTCTGACTGAGCTCCATTCGCTGCATAATAATGCTGTTGCCCTGAAGCTAACTGCTAATCAACCCTAACCTCCTCCCTTTCTCCCCCATTTCCTTTTAATTGGACGCATCCAGCTGATTTGGCAATAGGGCCCTTTTAGAAGTACTTACCAAGATCATTGATTTGAGAAATGATCCTGTAGACTAAGTTATGACTGGGTGGGTTCGTAATGGCATTAGTGGGGCCGGAGCGCCAATGTCGCATTTGCTAATTGTGACTAATTTACTGTGAAGTTTGTCTCAGGATGGAGATGTTTGGGGACTTCCCTAATGGAGCTTATGTGTTCGGGTAAGACTCATCATAGCAAAGACTGTTTAGTAGTGATGTAGTTTGTGGTCAGAAGGTATGATACACCTGGCCACCAGCAGGGGAGAGTTCAGCTGGATATGTTAGTCAAGTAACATCCAGTTGTAAACTCCTCCTGATTTAGGAGAGCATGAAAAATGTTCTATTAACCCATTAGATTTCCTGGAGATAGGCCCACACTCCTGTAAGCCTATATCTCCAGGAAATCTAATTTAAAATCTAATTTAAACTGACAACAGAGGGCATGAAACAATGATTAGAAATAAACAATAACTCAGGAGTTAGTTAGTTAGTTACAGTCACATTTATTTAGCTATTTTCTAGACACACACAGCACTGTACATAGTATGGGGGGTAGCTCCTTGACCACCACCAGTGTGTAGCATCCACCTGGATTATGCGATGGCAGCCATAGTGTGCCAGAACGCCCACCACAGACCAGTTATTAGTGGAAAATGAAAAGTAAGTTGGAAAAGGACAAAGCAGCACCTGGAAAATTTTTATGTCCATGGTGGTATAATCCATATACTGTAGTCTATGATATAATCCAAGAGGATAGTCATGTAATGTGTGTATACTGATTCTGTTGATCAAAGTAGGTCAGAAAAGTACATTTTACTGTGTCTGGACTCAGAAAACAATTCTCAGAAAACTACCTTCAATTACACAAATTAGTAAAGATAAATACCGTGTGTTTCAAGGAATCAGATACATTGCAAATGCTAGTTTTATTTGATGAACATGAAATCTCATATCTCTTTAAAGGCAACAGCTTGCACTCATTCCTGACATCCATTCATCCATCCATCTTCTATACCGCTTATCCTTTTCAGGGTCACAGGGAACCTGGAGCCTATTTATTATAGCCTATAGCCTTATTATTCTCAGCTAGTATGATGTGTCTTTTTAAATATCTAACACGTGTGTGTGCTTTTGTTTTATATTAGATTTTGTGTTTAGGGCTTCCCTTTACTACTTCCCTTTATATTTAATATAAAATATATTTTGGTAAATGGCTAATTATAAGTAAATTGTTGGGATGCATGCTGGATTTTCTGTTGAATACATAACTTATATGGAAAATACTAAGTCTATTACTGTGCAGCCAACCTGTTTCAGTTGATACATGTTCATGGAACAAGTTGGAAATAACGTGTGCTTTGTGACCGTATCATGCTAGAAATAGCCAATACACTGTAAGATGGTAAATTTTGGCCATAAATGAATGCACATAGTCAGCAACAATATTCAGATAGGCAGTGCCATTCAAACGCTCGACTGGTATTAGAGGGACAAATGTGTGCCAAGTAAACATGCAGACATTCCTCACACCATTACACTACCACCACCAGCCTGAAATGTTCATGTTGTTGACAACAAATTTTGACCCTATAATCTGCATGTCACAGCAGAAAAAAGATTAATCAGACCAGGTGACATTTTTCCAATCCTCGACTGTCCAGTTTGAGTGAGCCTGTGGCCAGTGTAACCTCAGATTCACGTTCTTGGTTGACAGGAGCCGAACCTGATTTGGGCTTCTGCTGTTTTGGCTTATTTTTTTACAAGCCACAGATGGGATCTCTGCTTCCACCAGACAAAACAAGCCGGTTATTCTTTTTCCCTGCTTTAAAGCTATAGAAAGAGGATAGTGATCTCTGTGCGAACTTCTCACCTCACTCTTACCTCTCCATCTTTTCCCTTCTCTGTCAACATCCTTTCTTTTTTCCCCTGGATGTATTATTTCATTTAAAATTCAATCCTATTTATGGCCCCTCTTTCCCCGTAAACTGCCCCGGGCTATCAGACAATTCATCCACCAGCGCTGTGAACCTGCTCCACATGACAAAGATGCAGCAGGGATACAAGGAGACAGAACATAAGGGAGGGGGGGGGGGGGGGGGGGATAGAAACTATGGTGGACACTCTCTATGTGATATTCATTTCATTCATAAAATTCCACTACATTTATTTCATGAAAGGTGCCAATAATTGTGAAGTTCACCATGGATGTGGACTGTATAGAAAACAGTGCTGCTCTTTGCTTACTTGGTAGTATTCGTACATGCATCACATTACTGTATGGTCTACATGACAGAGGCAGACACTGTAGCACACATGAATAACAAATGTTTTTTAAAAAGAAACTTGTGAAAGTGTAAAAACTGAAGATGAAATGCTGTACTTTGTTTTAAAGTGAATGTGTGTGTGTGTGTGTGTGTGTGTGTGTGTGTGTGTGTGTGTGTGTGTGTGTGTGTGTGTGTGTGTGTGTGTGTGTGTGTGTGCCTGGTGTTATGAAAAGAGCAGCATCAGAAAAGCATTAGGAAATTCTGTACATTTGGCAAGTGATCTCACTCTAGGAAGACCCATTTATTTTTCTCTGCTTTCCTGCTCTAATTTGTGCCCTGAATATAGCTTGTTGTCCACATCAGCAGAAAGATAGCATTTCCTCTCATCTCCAGCATTATAGATGAAATGTTGCATGTTGAGACGAAACATCATCTGTACCTGCGTTCCTTCTGTTCTGCTCCTGTTTACCACCACACCAATTAAAGCCAGACACATAAACAGCCGACTCAGCTGTGTTAAAGGTGAGCTGTTTGTAGATGAGGACTAACACACTCAGGTGTACTTTAGGCAAATCATTCCATAAAGTACAAAATTACCTGGAACAGCCTCTAAGCATCATCGTTCTGGCTCTTTTGAAAAAAACAACCTTTATTGTCGAACACAACTGCCTTAAGCTTTACTGCAGAACCTGGTTTGATCTTCTTTAAAGGAATAGCACATCCTGCTGTCATAGGAAAGGAGGAAGTAAAGGGAAAAGGAGGGAAGACCTGTGAGCAAGAACTGAGGAATAAAAGGACATGTTTTCAAATGATGATTTGAATGATTGCATTAAAAGGAAGGTCCTGTTTTGTACCTGCAGTCACTGACTTCTTACAGGTCTTTATGCACAGAGACAAGGCTTTTCTTCACAGCCTTTTCTTTTGAATAACAGAAACTGACAGAAACTAACAGAAAATGTTCTTTGTCCAAATTCTACTCATATTTCTCATTTTTCTCTCAAAAACTGAACTGCAGTATGAAGTGAGCAGCATGTATTTTTTTATTATTATTACTGTTTTGCATGTATGGAAATGAATTTGCAAATATGTATCTGTCTAGATGTGCAGACATGCATGTGGGTATCACAAAGAAGGGACAGTGTGTGAGAGAGAGAGAGAGAGAGAGAGAGAGAGAGAATGAGAGGGGGGCACAGGATGAGAAGGGGATGTGAAATCATTTGACTGCTGACTGTCCTGCTGAGTAGCCTGAGGCTCTACCATATTTCCATTGAGTTACTTTATGATCAGGCCACTATGTTATTGAAATATTATCTCTTTAGTGCCGGCTCATTCAGCCTCAAAATGGTAGCCGTGCACTGCACTCATACACACTAAACACACAGGACACACACATTTTGGGTTCTTTTGATTCCAAAGTTCTATCTTTGGTCTAACAGGATAAAAGATATTTATTATATTTCACACTGCATGATATTTAACTGTGACAGTGTGGAGCTGGTTCTTTTCATTATTCCTTTTTCCTGCAAATTTCAGACAGATTGGTATGTTAAAGTTAATGTTGATGTGAACTTTTATATGATGTTCAAAATATGCACCAGTATAATTAGGAAAGTCTTGAACTAAATCAGGATTTGAGTTTCATTTTTGTGCATCAAAGTATGGAAATTTGCATTTTAGACTCAATAACAGCTTAAACATTCATCAACACAATGGTCATTTTCAGTTCCAAGAACAACAGAATAAATAATGGCTTAATACAATGTAATCCATCAATTACATCCAACAATTTGGACTCCAACATTTCCTATGCATTAACTTTAAAAGTGAATACAAACATTTTCGAACAATATTTCATATTAATTTAAATGCACTGTGATCAACTGGCACCACATCCAGGGTAGGATAGGCTCTGAATTCAACGCAACCCTGACCAGAATAAAGTGATTATTGAAAATGAATGAATAAATGAATTAAAGAATATTATTAAAATTTACTGCAAATATGTTGAAAATGATATTCAGCACTCAAATTTATTTAAAATAGGCTTGCCAATGTTTTATCAGTTTACCAGTAATGTTTTTATGTTGGAAAGGAATGTTAGTAAATGTGTAGAAATTAAAGTAATAAGAAATTTCATTATCTATTAACACCACAAGGAGTATCACGTTTGGATAGACATCATTGATTTCACAGACAGGTGTCAGTTTTGTTGAAAAAAGAGGTCTTTTGACCACTGTTACTGGCCATATTAATTTTGTACATGGATTACAGATTTTTTTTTTTTACTTGCTTTGGCCCAATTCTCAAATGATAAATATTATTTTCAAAACAACACAGTGTGTAAATCTCTATACCACTGGTCACTTGTTCACAACAGACTTGAATTTCTCGTTCTTTTAAGCACATAGCACATCTACCATGCAGCTTGGGCGTACCAAGATCAGTTGAGAGAGAGAGAGAGAGCGAGAGAGAGAAGATGCTGCAAGCACTGGTGCTTCTACTGTGGCAGCACAGATCATCTCATTGGACTCTGTCCCCTGCACTCCAAACCCACAGCCAAGCCCATGCCACCTTCGAGTGGGAGCTCTACACCCCGCAACGAAACAGTGAGTACTGATCCATCTCACTCTCTTCAATAATTCACTCTACCAGTCACAGTGCAGCTCTCAGGTATAGTTTCTCTGACAGCGTTGATCAACTCGGGGCGGTGGGTAACTTCTTGTACATTTAGACTGCCACTCAGCTCAATGTCCTCCTTCTGCGCATATCAAGAGCTTAGAGGATCCATGCCATTGATGGAGGACCCATCGGAGAGGGCCCCATCAAATTCCACACTGCACGACTCAGGTTTCAAGTCTCAGCCCTTCATCAAAAAGAAATCTCATTCCTGATTACAGTGATTACAAAACATCCCATCATCTTGGGTTTCCCATGGATGTGTCTCCACAACCCCCAGATGTCATGGTGACACAGGGAAATAACATACTGGTCGGATTACTGCCATCTACATTGTCTTCATTCTCTACAAGTTGCATCCACCTCATTGGAGAGCCCGGAACAAGCCGCACCCATATCTATTCCCCCAGGGTACCAAGACTTTGGTGACATCTTCAGTAAAGCCAATGGATTACCCCCACACCAATCCTATGACTGTGCTATCAAGTTATTTCCAGGAAGGACACCTCATTGCAATAGGATGTATCCACTCTCCCTCAAGGAACAACAAGCCATGGAGGATTACAGGTGCATCTAAAAAAAATTGGAATATCGTGGAAAAGTTAATTTTTTTTTCTGTAATTTAATTCAAAAAGTGGAATTTTCATATATTCTAGATTCATTACACAAAGTGAAATATTTCAAGCCTTTTTTTGTTTTAATCTTGATGATTATGGCTTACAGCTCATGGAAATAAAAAAAAATCCAGTATCTCAAAATATTAGAATAAAGAATTTATAATACAGATATATCGACCTTCTGAAAAGTATGTTAATTTATGCACCCAATACTTAGTCGGGGCTCCTTTTGCATGAATTACTGCATCAATGCGGCAGGCCATAGAGGTAATCAGCCTGTGGCACTGCTGAGGTGTTATGGAAGCCCAGGTTGCTCTGAAAGCGGCCTTCAGCTTGTCTATATTGTTGGGTCTGGTGTCTCTCACAGATTCTCTATGGAGTTCAGGTCAGGTGAGTTGGATCAAGCACAGTAATACCATGGTCAGCAAACCAGTTACTAGTAGTTTTGGCACTGTGGGCAGGTGCCAAGTCTTGCTGGAAAAGGAAATCAGCATCTCCATATAAAAGCAGATGGAATCATGAAGTGCTCTTAAAATCTCCCAGTAGATGGCTGCATTGACTTTCGACTTTAGAACACACAGTGGACCAACACCAGCAGATTACATGACACCCCAAATCATCACTGACATTGGAAACTTCACACTGGATTTCGAGCAACTTAGATTCTGTGCCTCTCCACTCTTCCTCCAGACTCTGGGAGCTTGATTTCCAAAAGAAATGCAAAATTTACTTTCATCTGAAAAGAGGACTTTGGACCAGTTCTTTTTCTCTTTATCCCAGGTAAGATGCTTCTGAAGTTGTCTCTGGTTCAGTAGTGGCACTAGGAATGCGACACTGCACTATTTCTGTATTTTAAATTCTTTATTCTAATATTGGATGGATAATGGATTTTTTTTATTTCCATGAGCTGTAAGCCGTAATCATCATCATTATGTGTAATGAATCTAGAATATATGAAAGTTCCACTTTTTGAATTAAATTACAGAAAAAAATTACTTTTAGATATAATTTATAAGATGCACCTGTATATACAGGAAGTGCTGCAACAAGGGAATATTTGCCTGTCCACATCTCCTGCCTCTAATGGGGTTTTTCTTTGTGGAGAAAAAAGGGGAAGGACTTTATCCATGCATGGATTATCATGGACTCAATCAAGGTATGGTTAAATACCATTATCCATTACCCCTGGCTCCAGCGGCTCTTGAACAACTCCAGGCACCTCAAATTTTCTACATATTTTCTGCCTTTAGCACCACATGTGGGCCCTATGAGTACTGCGTCATGCCATGTGGGGTTTTTTTGCACTCAATCAGTGTTTCAAAGCCTCATCAACAATGTTCTAAGACACATGTCAGGTAAATTCATCATCTACTATATTGATGACATTCTTATCTGCTCCCCTTCATGCAAAACCCATATCCTCCATGTTCGCCAAGTCCTCCAACATCTCACCCAAAATCAACTGTTCATTAAAGGAGAGAAGTGTGCCTTTCACCAATGCACCATTTTCTTCCTGGGATACATCATTAGTCCAGATGGAGTATCCATGGACCCAGCCAAGATCTCTGCCATGACCGAGTGGCTCACATCCAGGAACATTAAGGAGTTAGTGATTCCTGGGCTTTGCCAACTTTTCTGTGTTTCATTCTGGGTTTCAGCCCTATAGCTTGCCCAATGACTGCTCTGATGTAAAAACACCTTGCTTGGAATCCAACTGCTGAGGCAACTCTCTAATAACACAAAACAGCGTTCACCACAGCACCCATCTTGAAACACCTGGACCCAAAGAAATTGTTTATTGTGGAGGTAGACACTTCTGAATCAGGATTGGGGGCCATCCTGTCCCAACACTTTGGGGAGAAACCCAAGCTTCATCCTATTACTCCAAGTAGTTAACCCCCGCTAAACAGAATTACAACATTGGAAACAGAGAACTACTGGCAGTCAAACTGGCTCTTGAAGAATAGTGTCACTGGCTGGAGGGAGCTCTTCATCCATTCACAATTTTCATTGATCACAAGAACTTAGAATACATCAAAACAGCTAAATGTCTGAATCCTCGTCAAGCTCGATGGTCATTGTTTTTTGCGAGGTTCCAGTTCACCCTCTCCTACCACCCTGGCTCCAAAAACATAAAAGCCAATGTTCTCTCATGCCTCCATGGTACCAGCCAAGCACAGGACCCTGAAGAAAGTATGTTTCCCCAGCCATGCTTTGTGGAGGCTATATAGGATCAAGTTCTTGCTCACCATCCCCCACAGCAGATTCCCTGGTCATTCCCTCTCAACAAGTTGTTCATCCCAGTCCACTTTTGCTTACAGATGGTCAAATGGGCACACAATTCTCTGGCCACAGGGCACCCCGGAACACAACGCACATATCAGCTTCTACAAACTAAGCATTGGTGGCCCAACATGCAGACTGATGCAGTTTCGTCATGCTCCCTTTGTGCCCAAGCCAAGGTTCCCCAAACCTTACCAGCCAGGGAACTCCTGCCCTTGCCCATACCACAGAGACCCTGGTCACACATTGCTATCAACTTCATCACCGATCTCCTGGAGTCCCAAGGCTACACCACCATTCTTAGTGTTATAGACCAATTTTCTAAATCACTCCGACTCATTGCACTCCCCAGCCTACCCACAGCCTTCATTACTGCTGAAATTTTGTTTACCCACATTTTCAGATACTTCGGGATCCCAGAAGATATTGTCTGGCATTCTATTCACCTCTGTGTATGGGCAAGCTTCATGAAGAAGCTAGGAGTTTCTGTGAGTCTCACGTCTGGATACTAGGGCTGGGTAAAAAATATAGATTCTCCGATTTTAATCGATCTTCAATTTAACGAAACAATATCAATTTGGGAAATCTCAGAATCGATTCTTAATGCGCGTGCTTTACTTGAGAGGATGTGAATATCTGAAATTCGCCTCTCGTCCTGAAGCTGTCGCCATCTATCTTTTGTTTTGAATTTTGAAAATGGTTTTATTTCTTAAACATGTTTCAACTGTTAATAAATTTCATTGTTGCACATTTACAATGTTGTTTTTTATAGTAATGTGCATTGTGCAGTTTGTGCTTACCTTGTGTGCATTGATGCACATATAAACAATGTTTGTTACTCAAAATAAAAAGTAATTAACACAATTATGTGGGCCCTATTGTTAATGTAAATGTGTAGTTCAGTAATATAGCTAAGTAGGA